>NC_140497.1:30568280-30668280 GCF_964271855.1 Acomys minous | reverse complement strand
TTTTAAATCATTTCCCCCTAAAATTACTAAGGCAAGTGAAAACTTGAATGATTTCTTTTCAAAGTAAAAAGGAATGTGCTGATCTACTTTCCCTGAGCGCGTGTGACTTCTACAGAAACCACAAGGAACACAGATAGCTCAACAAGTTTCCTTCAGGATGACATCCTTCACCAATGCTGCACAAAGCCTCTTCATCTCTCTCCTCCCAAGTAGAACCACCAATATTGGAAATAAGAATGGGTAACCATGACAACACTTTACATTGTGACTTAGAAATGAAAAGAAGAGTGAACAAAAAAAGCATATGGCCATCCAGGCACAGTGGCGCAGCACTCCAGGAAACAGAGGCAGGCAGATCTCTGTGAGTTCGAGGCCAGTGTCGTTTACATGGGAGTCCTACCCTAGCCAAGGCTACATAGTAAGACCCTTTCTTAAAGGGGGAAGGCAGAGGGAAAATTGAATTGCTAGCCTTATAAGCACAAGAACTTGAGTTGGATCCTCAGAACCATTTTTTTTTAAGGCCAAGCCTGGTGTTCCCCACTTATAAACTCACCCCTTCAAAGGTACAGATAAACAAATAGATCCCTGGAACTAATTGGCCAATGGGTATGGCTACTTGGTCCAGGTACAAGCCAATGAGACATGGTCTCAAAAATACAGTGGGACATTCAACATTATCCTGTGACAAAGCATGGGTACCAAGAAGGGCCTCTCAGTTACATAATACAAAATGTCTATAAAATACACACACACAAAAATAAACAAATCAGTCTATGTATATAGATACAGCTAGATTATCTATCATTTCATATCAACTCATAATGTTATTTTTAGCTCCAAATCTAAGGTAACACTTCAAATGTTTTCCTTTATTCTTCAAACAAAATACATTTTGAAAGGTTTCTTAGGAGGAAAGAAATGGAAAACATTGTGAGAGTAACAGGTTCTATAAGCAGAGAAAAATTAAAATTCAGGGGGCAGGAATTAGGAATTAAGATTTTGTTTAATTAAAATCATTGTGAATTGCATACTAGTGAGCTGCATTGGGATGACCTTAAGAATCAAGACTAAGGTTGGCAGATGGCTCAGTCTATTAGAGCTTGTCACACTGCTAAGCATCAAGTCTGATGGTCTGAGGCAATCCTCAGAACACACATGACAGAGGTAGGGTAATACAGATTGTCCTCTGACCTCTACATGCATGTTGTGACTCACCACACACAAAATATAATAAACATTTTTAAGAAAATCAAGATTAAGGACAGTGAAATTGTAACAAATCCCCGAGTAAGGACAGTTAAATTGTTAATAAATCCCTGAGCAAGTTTAAAATACAATAATTTTCATCTATAAGAATTCTTTCCAAGACACTTCTTAGAAACAGGGCTTTTTGTTCTTTTCCTTTTCCTTTTTTTTTTTTTTAATGTAAATGTACCACCACAGAGGAAAAGAAGACCTAGTAAATGTGCTGCAGTACCTTTCAACTGTATAAAGAAGGAAGACAAGTTTTAAAGCATATCTGCAGTAGCTCACACTCATTTTCTCCCCTTCAATACTATTAAGTCTAAAGATAACCAGGTACTTTTCTGCTAAGGCCAGGGTTGGGGGAAGGGGAGCCTTTAGCCTAATGTTTTGTGTAATTAAAGACACCTCCCCCGCAAAAAAGAAAAAAAAAAAGAAAAAGAAAAAAAAAAGAGCCAAGAAAAACCACAAACTGCCAAAATACCTGAGGTTAAGTTCTGTCATTTTTAAACATTAAAAAAAAGAAAAGAAAAGAAAAGAAAGAACAAAAAGTAACTACAAAACAAAAGAAAGATCACTGGCAACAAGCTAGTGATAACACTTATGAAATTACTCTAGTATAACTTAAACTATTAAAATGGTGTTTTACTTTTAAGGGAACACATGCTTTTACAAACGTTATTTTAATTCAAATGGAATTAGAAAAGCTACAGTTTTCTTCACTTAATCTTAAATGCCTTCATACATGGGAAACTCAAAGAAAGAACATTTAAATCCAACATTAAAGAAGGAAACCTAGCAAAACCTTAAAACATCAATGAGCAAATCAACTAACTAAATCTTTTTTTCCAAGAGGGAGAAATAGAGAGGAAGAAGAAAGGATTTTAAGCAGTAACACAAATACAAGGGAAAACCAGGAAAAAAGCATTTCTTCCATTACGGACAGAAAATCTAACAGCATGTACTATTTTCTTTTTTTCTGTAATGAACGTCTATAGTAATAATACAAAAAATTTAAGTATCATTCTAATTCATAAACACTAACATAAACAAAAGCAATTTTCAGTCAAGGTTTAATAATTTTTTACATATTCTGAACCTTCAACAGCAAAAAGAACAAATTATTATTCTAATACTTTATCATTGTAAATCAAAGTCAGCTACCATATTTTATCCATGCATAGTTAGATTCTAAAGCAAAAAGAAAAACACGTAGGAAGAGCTTTTAACTAAAACAAATTACAGTATATTAATGGTGTTAATAATTTATAGAGTTAAGAGTAATAGCAGTTAACAGAAAAGCAAATGAGGAACAAACAGAAATAAGAGCTGCTCATTTAAAGACTTCCCAAGTTAACATTGTGAGGTATACCTTTGAGGGAAATCCATGTTTTCGGCTATTTATCCTATTAGGTCTCAGTTCCCTGTCACTCTGATGAGCTCTGTCACCTTTCCCTTTTGGACTTGTAGTAACGTCAATGTCTGAAACCTGTTCCTGTGAAGCTGAATTCCCTAGTTTGTCCTCAATGCAGGGCCGAATTCTCAGACTAAAAGATGCCTCCTTTATTAAATAGTGTAGCATATTAATTTCTTAAAACAAACTCCTGTTTAACATATAAGCCAGGCTTGTAAATAAATACAAAACTGTCCCATTCCATCTTTTGAAAAATTAACCAAAATCCACCCCCAAGAGGCAATAAACTTAATTAGACTTTTAAGTTTCTGTAGAATGAACAATTGCTTATTAAAGTCAAGCAAGCATTACATCGATAACAAGTTCCAAGTATGCAAAACTCCTAAACATTTCTTTAACATTTACTCTGGCACATAATAATTTACAAAAGGCCATGATTTTACACTATTATGAAGGAAATTCTCATCACAGCAACACTTTGGACTTTAATATATAGATCAAATTACAATCAACTACACCATTTCCCGTACATCTCCAATAAAACCTCTAGCCAGCCTGCCCCCAACCCTCCTGCTTCTGCTGGTACGTAAGGGTTCCTTCCCAGCACCACTGTGAACAGAAAACAACTTCCCACAGCAGAATCCATTTTTCAACAAGTCTGGATCAAGTCCCCTGAGTTATTTCCTAAATAGAAAGAAAAACATTCAAATTTCTAATTTTTAAAGAAGTTTAACTAGGAAAGAGAAAAGAATCAGATAAATTTGTTGATCAGTAATAAAAGGAAACAAACCCTCAAATTCTTAATGGTGAATGGTATTTTGAAATATATTACAAAAATCAAAGGCATGGTGCTAATCCTTTCAAAAGAAAAGGCTTACTTGTACTAGGTATTTAACAATTACAAGTACATGATTATAGTGTTGTTTCCACACTGTAGTGGTTATCACATGCACTTCAGACAAGTGCATGAGTATAGGCACATCTATTCAAGTAGGAACTAAATCAATCTTATTTATTTTCTTTCTCCAGAGTTCTATAAATTACTATTTTCCAAAGGGACAACTGTTTTTATTAATTTTACTTTATAGTCAGAAACCACATTAATTTTTCTTCACTGAGAGTAAACAATAACGTCAAAAGTATCCTGTCTTATTTATTAACTTTATTTCAATGTTTTAGACATCTAGCTTTGGTATAGTACTACAGCATGAGAAATTAAAAAACAATCTTAGCACATTTAAATGAGCATAAAAACTCCAGCAATTACATGCTTAATAATCATGAGTATCACACACTAGTGATACTAACAGTTCTTATACCTACAATGAATTCTAACGTTGCCAATGCTTCTTAAAATTAGGAAAGCTGTGCTGTGCAAAACCAGTAACACAGATATTTCTATGTACTGAAGTTCAGGAATGACTAGACTTCCAATTCAAACCTTTAAAACGAATCCGTTATTATTACTTATTTTTATTTTATGGGCATTGATGTTTTGCCTGCATGTGTATCTGTGTGAAAGTGTCACAACTCCAACAAACCTAAGAGTGGTGAGATACCATGTGGGTGCTAGGAATTGAGCCCAGGTCCCCTGGAAGATCAACCAGTGCTTATAAGGACCAAGACATCTCTCCAGTCCTTAAAAACTTATCTTAACATTAGTAATAAAACTACCATTTTTAGAAACTATATATGCCACTAAAAATTTGAGAGTTTCTTTCCTGAAATGTACTTTTTATTAAAGAATGCCAAAAATTATCATATTGAAAAGTGGAGGAAAACCTTAAATCTTCATTCCCAGCACTTTAATTACCAAAAAGCCGCTTACCGTGGTATCTGAAGCCTCAGACTGCACATCTATGTTTAGCGATGTGCTCTCAGCTACAGAACCAGATCCCACAGCTGAGTCTATAGTCCGAACATCCTCCTCCTCATTTTCTCTAGCCTGAAATATTTTAGTGATATAAATCATACAACTATTAAAAAGGGCAATAAAAATGTTATCATGGATGGCACGATTTTTGAAAATATGTTAACTCCTCTGGAGTGGCATCAGAATGTCATCAGTACTTGTACACGGTTCATCATAAAAATAATTCAACATACATAAAAAGTCCAAAACTTACAAGGATTTTCTGGAGAAATTTCATATATGACTTTTCTTGTTCTTTAAGGTGTTCTATTAGATGAGTAAGGCGGTCAACATTAGCAGATCTCTCATTCTTCTCTACAAGATCTTCCCGCATAGAACTAGCTTTAGTAATATAGTCACGAATTTGAACAAGCCTGCTTACAATCTGCAGAAAAAAATTTTAAAAGCAAAAGTAAGAATGACAGTATACAACATAAAATCAAGCATAATCAACACCATAGCAATTGTGTTGTACATTTTTATTTCAAATGAAGGAAAATCAAAGATATATCTAGGTTTGTCATATAAATGTATACATCCAAGAAAATTTTAATCAAACCTAGATTTTTTTTAAATTAAAACATAATGGCCAATAAACTTCAATCACCATCAATTTATAAATAATTTCAAAATTATTTGTTTGTATTATCTGAAAATTTGTATCTATTCAATAATTTAATATTGCTATAGGGAGGTTTTGCTTGCTTTTTTATGTCTGTAGCTAAGTAACATGGTTATGTGTGGAGGACAACTCCCATGGGCTGGTGTTCTCCTTCTATTTTTTGTGGGTCCCAGGTATTGAATCCTCAGGCTTGCATGTAGACAGCAGAGAAAGCCCTAAGTCAGTCAAGTCCTGGGTGAGTAGTACAGATCACACTGTCAGGGCCATTTGGGACTCCAAGATCTCAGACCCACGAAACATTGGCAAAGCCAGTTGTCTGTATTGGTCCGGCTCATCAGGGATGGCAAAGCTCTCCTCAGGAGCCCAGAGTATGTTTATGACTGAGTTAACTGATCAGTGTGTACAAAGACCACCAACTGTGGCTTCTTCTACCCAGACAGTTATAGCCTCAGACTGCTCTCTAATAAAGGCCTCCGATGAAAACTAGTTAACAACCCCGACTCTGTGCTGTATCTAACAAACATGCGCACACAGAGGTCCAGATTGCAGCCATAGCAGAAACCCACTCGTCCTGTTTTGCTGTACATGTGTCTGTCCTTTCTTCATTCCCTCACCAGCCCAGTCAGGGTTTTAGGCCCCAAGCAGACACCGCAATTCTCCTTTATTGTTCATATTACATGTTTGTCCTCTCTTCATTTCTTCACTGCCCTTACAGACTTTCAGGACCCAGGCAGTGTAGGTTGTCCCATTAAAGCCTTCTCACTAGGCCCCAATATTATATTTATGAAACAAATTGCTGAGAAATTATTTATATATTCCTCCACAGGAGTAGGGGTGGAGGTGGGAAACTCACATGTGCACATAATATATGTGTATGTATGTAACAGAAGACGAGAGTCTCCTTCCACCTTTACCTGAGTCCCACTCAGGTTGGCAGGGTTGCGCAGCAAGCACTTTTACCCTGTGAGCCATCTCACTGGCCCTAAATAATTTCTTCTAAGGAAGGGGAAGTGTGGGAACTGTGAGGAGAGAAGGGGGCTGGGATCAGACTGTAAAGCAATTAAATAAAATTTTTAAAAATATTCCTTCTAATGTTTACATTTCTTTATAAATAATTGGTAGTATTATAAAAATAAAATTAAAGTAGTATACTTTCGAAAGTATTTTCCAAAAGTATCAGCACTGTTTTGTTCTCTTTGTGATTTATTGTAGTTGGAATTGTATACACATGTGTAGGCACATGCATATGAATACAGGTGTCTGTGAAGAGCAGACACATCTCATCTTCCTGGAGTTGGAGTTTCAAGGATTGTAAACTGTTCAGTGTATAAGATGAAAACCAGACTTGGTTTTCCAGAACAGCAAGATGAGCCCTTGAACCATTGAGCCATCTCTCTAGCTCCTGTAGCCACATTTGAACAAAGTTCTTTAAAAAAAAAAAAAAAAAAAAAAAAAACCTCATCACACTGACTCCAAATCCCCCTTTAGTATAAGTTAGCAGTTTAGTTTTCGGCAAATTAGAGAAGCTATAATGAACCTAAACATGTAATTTTCCAATCATTTGGGGAATAAAATATTGTTCTATCAAAATAAATGTAGTATATTACTGAAGAGGGCTACAGAACAACTAGTTCTACATATCTGAAATTCCTGTACACATAGCCTAATACTTTTTGAAGATCTTAAGGTTTACATTTTGAAATCTGCAAAACAGCCACCCAAATAAACCCACTTTATTACCTGGCTGCTCTCCATTGCAGGCTCTCCTCTGCCATCTTCTTCAGAGACTTGACAGTTTTGCAAAAGGTCATTACTTAAAGCAGAAGCAAACAGCTCTTTGCATTGTGCTGATGCTGTCGTCTCTCTTTTTGGAAGACTTGCAGCAGCATCCTTGCTCTTGTTAGTATTGATCTGCATAGGCAAAAAGTTGAAGGGCTTTCGGTTTTCACTAAGCTGACGTTTGTTGTTAGCCGCTGTTGCTCTACCTTGAGAATCACTTCCAATACTTCTCTATACACAAAAAGGAAACCAAATCACACAAATATTAATCTTTCAACAAATTTTTAAGATTCCAACATTAGTTTCAACATTAGATAAGGACATGGTTTTGTAAACGTTCTGAAAAAGCTTCAGATCTACAAAATTCTATTAAATTATCAAATTTTTATTACTTTCTTACTCTCACTTTTTGAGATAATCCAACTGATTAATATGAACAAGGTTAGTCAACACTAGTCTGTAGGCTACATTATAATTCATATTGCTATTTTTACTTACAAGTTTCTTAATGGGCTTTAGATCCAATGAATCGGTATTAATAGATTTTAAGCACAATGATTTGTCTACATGAAACACCACTTGAAAAAGCATTCAGTTTAGACCTGGCAACACAGCTGAGGTAGACTGTTCACAAAGTATCTCTAAGGTTTAATCTCTACCACCCACACACACCCCCCTCCCCACACACACCCTCCCACACACATACATAGTTTAAGTACCTGGCCTATGTGTATATGGTTCATCTACATAATACATGGTCATTTACACCATCATTGGCATATTAGGCTTGAGCTATTATTCTCCATGTTTGAAAACTTCTTTACCTCTTCAAAAATTAGATATGACAATAAAATACTGGTAAAAAAAAAATGCCAGTGAAGACTTTATTATCATTTCTACTTGCCTTCAGATTTAAACTTTATTTTGGTGATTCTAAGTCAGTTTTATTCTAAACTTCAGAAAACCAAGCACATTCACACTTACTCAATAAATGTACTAAACTCAGTAGCAATTTCATCTAGTTAGCAAAATCTACTTTCATAAGTTAAGCTATTAGACTAGTAATAGCCTAGAAAGAAGTACTTTTGGAAAACATAAAAATACAACTTTGCTTCTCTCCAAAGATAGAACTATCATCAGTATTTAAATTTTTCCCCACAATCTTCTATTCTTAAGACATACTTTTTAACCATTTCAAGTATTTCCCATGGTTATAACTTATTTTGAAAATAATTCACAAACCTGATCTAAATCACTGAAGTTTATCCGCTGTTTAAGTTTCTCTAATTCTGCCTGCTCTGGAACAGACATCTGAGTCATATATCTACTGTGTGGAAACGTATGCGGAATCTTTGTTCTTCGCCTTCCAACTCCTGGTGATGACTCCGGAGAAATATCATTAGTTACCCTCTTATCACTCGCTACACCAAACTTTTTCTTATTCTTTTCTGATGATCTATTGGCCTTCTTCTGTTGGCCACCCCACTCCTTTAAAAAAGTAAAATCAAAAGTTAATCTAACCTATATCAAACCAGAAAAGTAATTTGGTATATTAAAAAGAAAAAAAGAACTTTGGTCTGGATATTAAAATATCAAAACATTTTTCACATACAAATACTCTTAGAGATTTATTTGTGTCAACCCACTTTTTTCATTATTATATCTATCCTAATATTGCACCCTGGCCTTTAAAAACTCTATTACCTCCCTATTATACATAATAATCAATATTAAACTTTAAATCCCAACATGTAAATCAATTTACATATTTTCAATAGTTTCTTTTTTGTCTTTTGAGATAAGTCTTGCAGTTCAGATTAGCCTTGAACTCACCATATAGTCCAGATCAGCCTCCAACTGATGATTCTCCCACTTCAGTGTGCCAACTGTTACAAGACTACCAGGCCCAGCTCAAAAGCCATTCTAGAAACTGTTCTTTCCATCTATCTTTTATAATACATGTCTATAATCTCAATACTGAGGAGACTGAGAAAAGAAACTGGAGAGCTCAAAAGAATTCGAGGGCAGCTTAAGCAATGTAGTAAAACCTTGTCTTAAGAAGGTAAAAATTGTTCTTTTCTCAAGTAAGTAGTGAAATAAACACAACTTTAACTGGCCGCCTTTAGATTAAAATCAGTATTAGCAAAAAAGAAGACGGAACTAGAATCAACAAAGGTTCCAAAGCAATTACTGTCCCTAAAGAAACACTAGCAAATCATTTAACCTCACATGGTTTCAGTTTCTCAACTTCAGAATACAATTCAAAACCATATGTGTTAGTGTATAGAACAATGCTTAGCATTTGGTAAGCATTAATTCAACTATTACTGTCCCCATTAGTATTTTATAGGCAAAAATCTACTGTACTATCCAATACAGAATGAAATGACACATGATATTTTAACTAGAAAATACCTTCATTTACTCATGCCTATATAACCAAATTCATTCAACAGAAATAACTATGCACTCCCACATTATCAACATTAGAAGACTCTTAGTTACTACTATAATAAAACTGCTTACTAAACTGTCCTCATTCATAAGAAATTTTGCCTCTCTAGGAACTGTTTTTCCACCCCATTCCATGTATGGGTATTCCTGTGAACTTTTTTTTTTTTTTTAAACATGGACCCCTGAGTGCTGGGATTAAAGGTGTAGACACCATGTCTAGTTTCCTGTGAACCTTTTATACTACTTAGCCCACCCCTTCCAGGTAACAGATGAATGAAAAATTAATCTATATCTAACCCCAATTTAGCTAATCATAACTTTAAACTTGTCAGTATGTAATACCATGACTGAAAAACCTTCCAAAAGGTAGCCTCAGTATATGACACAAACCAGAGAAAGAAAGAGAAAAGGCAGATCTGGAAGGGAAAGCTGGGTTAGGCAGAGGCCCTTAGAAACACAGGCACTGTGGTGAAAAGTAAATTTTGGCAACTTTCCAGTTCCTCTTTTCCCTTTCCTAAAACTGAGCTATACCCCTTTAATATGGTTTCCATAAAGCACTTTCATCTCCTTATAAGAAAGCACTTTTTAATTTTAAGCTAACTCATGTTTTCTATTACTGTAACTGAAGTGTCTTCAATGAATAGCAAGTAGCACAGAGTCCCTTAGTCTATTTACCTGCAGTTTTTACAGTTTCAGTGACTACAACTGATGAGAAAGTCTCACTGAACATCAGAGATCTACAGTACGCCATCTACAGAAAGAGATCATACCATGTTGTTCAGTCGGTCATCCACACTCTCATTGCTCCAGTTTGCTAAGTCCTGATCAGGGAAGACTTCTTCAAAAGGCTCTCCTCCTGTAGCCATGGTGGCTCTAATCATCAATTCTCTGCAAAATTAGGAAAAACTAAGCTTTTTAACATGTAAAGACAAACTTCATTTTATTTTAAAATTTATTTATTATTGTGTGCAAGCATGTTTTTGTATGTAAGTGCAGACATATATGTATCACAGCATGTATGCAGAGGTCAGAGGACAACTTTTTGGAGTCAGCTCTCTCCTTCCATTGTGAGATCTGGGGCTGAAACTCAATCATCAGGTTTGTACGGCAAGCACTTTCATATGCTGAACTATCTTGCTGGCCCAAACTTCAGATTTTAAATCATTCCCTCAAACTTAGTACTACAAAGGAATGTGTGAAACACTAATTTTAAGAACTACACTGAAGACATATACAAGAAATTAAACAAACCTGTTCTATGACAAAGTTAGTTAGTATCTAGTAGGATTTTTAGGTAACTAAATACCAACTTTTATCCCCGATCTTCCTGAACAGATTATTAATAGTTTTTCATAAGACATTAACCTTTTAAATGAGTGGTACATGAATAATACATTAAATAAACATTGAACAAAATGATTTTAAGTTTTTAACATACAATATATAATATTTTGTCAACATATAACATACAATACATAAGGCAAAAATGAATAGCAATATACAATTTAAGTTCTTATCAATGTGAAGCAAAAGTTGAAGTCTTAAACTACACTGTGTACCACGTCACAAATAAGCTGATTTACCTGCTATACACATATTAACATGCATAAAGTAGCAACAGTGATGGAGATGGTAGCACACGCTTGTAACCTCAGTACTACGAGTGGGAGAATCATGTTCCGAACCAGCCTGAGCTACATAATAAGACATTTAAGACCTTGCTTTAAAAGAGAGAGAGAGAAAGAAAGGAGGGGGGAGGGAGGGAGGGAGGGAGGGAGAGAGAGAGAGAGAGAGAGAGAGAGAGAGAGAGAGAGAGAGAGAGAGAGAATAAATGCACTAAACAGTTTAGAGCCTTAGCCAATTTCCTTAGCTGGAACTCTTAATCTCAAGCACAAAATACAGAAACAGTATCTACCTCGTTTCCCCACATCTCCCAAAGATATATCCCAGTATCTTTCTACATCATTAATTCCTAGAAGTGAAGAGTGTCATTAAAGCTCCAGCCTCTTGACACAGAGAAAGAGTACCCAACACCAAGATAATAAACAGATTAAAAGCAGAACTGTTGATGAAATGGGACTTGTATAAAGTCAAATAAGAAGGAGAAAAAAAAAGGACTTAAGGGGTAGTGCTAAATTTAGAACACAAAGAAATAAAAACATCTCAGATTGTATTCACACAAAAATTCTCACTACAGAAAATGATAAATTGGGAGAAGGAATCTGAAAGAAGTATAAAATATATACTTAACATCTTTAAGCTTTTTATTGATTTTAATTAGGTACACATATGGTGGAGGTGTACATGGATACCCTAAAGCTGGAGTTCAGGCAGTTTTAAGCCACCTGCAGCTATCTCTGCAGCCCCTAACATCCTAACCACAAAAGTAATACATACATACATACATACATACATGTGTATAAAAAAGTAAATAAAATAAAAAATAGCAATCAAATGCAACAAAAAACTAAAATAAGAAACCACTAAAGTTGCTAAAGTTCACAAATTATTTTCTATTACTGACACTAAAAGCAAAATGGAATCTTCATGGAATATAAACTGCTATCATCTTTCTGGAAAGCATTTTGGCAACACTGTATCAAGAATCAAAACTGTTTACATCCCAGTGATTGTACCTCTCCATATCTAGACTATCTGAATAAGGGTGAGATAAGGGCTTTAAAGGAGCTAAATTTAAAATAAGATGTTATTGTCCTATGACAGGATAAATCCCATGAGGCAAACAGTCCTACATCCACTGAACTTTTAGAACTCTAGGCAGCCTTCCAGAAGTAAAATTATGAAGGCTGGACAATGTAACATCTTTCTTTATGGAAAAGTTATATAACAGAAGGGGAATCATACACACACTTAATTACTAGTTATTGAGAAAGAACAGTAACCTTTACTCTTTTCTCTGATTTATCTATTTAACAATCATTTACACTATTTCCTGCTGGAAGTATACTTAAGAACTTTTTCTTTCTTTCTTTTTTTGTTTGTTTGTTTGGTTGGTTTTTTGTTTTGTTTTGTTTTGTTTTGTTTTGTTTTAAAGACAGGGTTTCTGTGTAACAGCCTTGGTTCCTTGGCTATCCTGGACTCTCTTCATAGACAAGGCTAGCCTTAAACTCACAGAGATCCACCTGCCTCTGCCTCTGCCTCCAAAGTGCTGGGATTAAAGGTGTGTGCCACCATGGCCAGCTTTACTTAACAACTTTTAAAATAATTAATATCCATAGAAAAGTATGCCCACTGAATTGGAACTTGAACTTAAACAGTTACTTAATATATTCTAGACACAATGGCATAACTTGGATTAATAAGGAATAGGAGCTCAAAAATACATAGGCAATAAAAGTGAGCCTATAGTTAAAAGCATTAAAAGCAAATTGTTCTAAGAGGAAAAAATGGGACTGAGAAGACAGCTCAGTGGGTTAAGTACTTAACACACAACAGCTTGAATACAAATCCCCAGAACCCAAGCAAAAGCTTAATCTAGGAATACAAATAGCTATATTCCCATCATGCTCCTATGGGAGAGATGGAAGGCAGACAGGAAAATCCTGCCTGTATATGTATGGGCCAGTAACAATGACTAATAAATAAGGGTTCAGTCTCAAACAAAATGGAAGACGAGAATCAGTAGCCATGACTGTACTCTAACTTCTCTATGTATTCCATCCATGATCCCAACACACATGTAGCCAACCACACACATGAACACATGAACACACACACTTAAAAATAAATGAATAAATAGGACTATTACGATAGCTAAGCAAAAAAATCTTAAATAATACCGTTTCCCTTAAGTGGGGTATATTATGTTTTCTGTAACTAGAGTTATGAAATAGACTCACTTTAACATGAATTAGGAATATATCTGGCAAGGTGGCCATGGTAGCCAAAACCTGTAATTCTAGTACTAGGAAGGATAAGAAAGGAGACTGCGAAGTCAATGCCAGACTTGGCTTAAGAATGAAAAACCTATCTCAAAACAAAAACAAAACACCAAAAATAAGGCTGGTGATGTAACTCAGTAGTATAGGGTTTACTTAGCATGCTTAAGATCCTAAATTTGATCCCAGCACTGCCAAACTAAAAATGTATTTGAGGAGAAAATGTTTTACATCCTAAATGTATACTTGGCCAGTGAGATGGCTCAGTGAGCAGTGGGGATTGCTGCCAGGCATGAATGACTGACCTGATCTGATCCAGAGGCTGCATGGCAGAGAGAACTGACTCCTGCTAACCAGACCACCACAGGAGCCGCCCCTCCTCAAAATAAAGTAAGACATGTTTTTAAAATGTAAAATCCTGTCTCTCTGCTGAATTAGGAAGATAAACTGCTAGCTGTGATGTCACACTAGTAGATGTTGTGAACTTTGGCTTCCAACGGTGCCGTAACTGTTAGCATCCTGAAATCAGAGCAGCTCCCTAATGAGACCTGCACAAGATTGAGCCCACTAATATTCTTTCACTGAGGGAGTCAGGGATTAGGCCTTCACCTCAGATGCCAGCAATTCACTCCCTCAGATGTCCCTACCCTGCATGTAATCTTGCCCCAGCTAATGAGGTCTTGGGAGTTCCCATACCATCTAGGAGAGGGAAGGCTATCTAAAACAAAAACAAAAAACGTGTGTGTGTGTGTGTGTGTGTGTGTGTGTGTGTGTGTGTGTGTGTGAGACATGATATGTAAACACAGAGACTAGAAGGGTGTTGTACCCCCTGAAGCTTCAGTTATAGGCAGCTCACAACCCACTGTGGGTGCTGGTAACCAAACTCAGGTCCCCTGGAAGAGCAGCAAGTTCCCCTCCAGCCCTATGGAGAACATTTTAGTGACATAACTATTTGGGGGTCACCTATATTCCTGTAAGCAAGCCCAGTAAAACTACACACTCATCAAGCTGCACTTGGATGTTTTTCTGGTTTGCTGTTGGTGAGAAACAGGGTGACCAGACTTTTTGTTCACATCTACCTAGGAAAAGGAAACACTCGGTGTCCAACAAGGGTTTGACAGAACTAATGAGTTTGAAAAAAGCTGCTAGATTATCCTTGCTAATACATACAACTTAAGTTAAGCCATCTGAGGAGAAATGCTCAAGAAGGCAAATCCAACGGGGAAGTTCTCCATGCAGCATTAACAGTGTGTTCCTTCACTGCTCTTACTATGGATTATTAAGACATGCAACCAAGAACAAGCTCTCTGCACAGAGGGAAAGTCAAGACAGAATACCTACAGACTGTCTTCCTCTGTCTTATGCAGAAGCATGCCTTCTTGATGAATGTAACTGTCCAAATGAGTACAAGCATACCCCTAAAGTGGTTGATGCAATAGAGAACACACTGCATTGCCTGAAAGTGTTTGCAGCAGCAAGTAAGACATGCAAGTGATGATGAACTCTCTGCTCATGGGAACTTGCCCTTGTAAGGGAGGAACTATATTAGAAAACAGACATTTTAGTACCTGCTAGTGTTGGCCATTTTAGTCTCTGCTTTGGCAGCTAAAATGAATCAAGAAGATGATGAGAAAAGTCTTGGGTTGGTATTATAGTTAGTGAAGGGGCCTAAAGAAAAGAGAATAAAAATAAAGAAAACCTAGGAGGCAGAAAATGAGCTACTGATAAAGGAAGTGTATGATACTCATCTCACCTGACTAAAATGGATTGTATTCATTACGAAGTCAAGAAAGTAGGTAATTCAGCAGAGTCATTGGTATGGTGGAGGTCTTCTATGGCTCTGCCTCACTCCATAGTGGAGGTCAGTATCTTTAACAAACAGAGAGGCTCAGGCAGATCTGAGTGCCTTAGGCATATAAATCAAGTTCATGAAGTGTAAAAGCAATTAAGAGTATAAGAGGAAAAAAGAGGGTATTATTGATTATTGAGGACAAAAGCAAATGTGGCACAATTTGTGTTTGCATTTATAGGAGAATAGACTGAAGGACAGCCAAATGCTGTACTAGAGGTTTTAGAAGGCTATAGGCTTGAACAATTCACCAAAGAATGAAAAGGGGTTCCTGGGCTTGGAGAGACAGAGGGAATCTTGGGAAGAGAGACTGGAGAAGAGAGAAGAAGGCCACCATGGGTTAAATGGAAGAGAAGCACATGGCCGGCGTGGATGGAGGATTTGGCCCAGATGAAAAATATTAGCAAGTATTTGGGATTATGGATGGGAGGTAGCTTGATAGAAATTATGGTTAGTAGTTTAGAGGATTAATGCCTGCCCTGCCCCAGGTCAACTAAAGCTATTTTAAAATATAACAAGTGTCTGTGTCTTGACTGATTGTTAGTAGGTTTATTGATGTAATAATAATTACAGGCTGGATAATAAACATTATTAGGCGCTATTGATAATTTAACAGCAACAAGTATTATTAGGTCATACAGGTAGTTTAACAACAAGAAGTAGTGCCCAATGTGGTAGGCCTAATAATACTGATAATTTAACAGCAACACTAGAGGTTTTAGAACTCTTTAGGCTTGAATAATTAACCAAAAGAATGAAAAGGGATAGGGGAGTTCCATCATGCCCACAGCTGAAGAGTAAAGGCATCTACTAGAGTGGGGAACTACTCTAGTAGTGCCCCTAACAGGTGGCCAAAGTTGTCTACAGATGAGGACTATACAGGATGATTGAGGATTTAGTAGTCCCTGCTAATGTGTAGAATACTGGGGATCTAAGCAAACATCAGGACCAGGTTACCTTGCTTCCTGGCAGTCCCTAGGAATAAGCAGGTCAATGCTATCCATAGGTGACTATGAAGATAAGAGTGGTGCACACTAAAAGGATTAAAATGGGCAAGGATCTCCCCAAAATATACTGTGTACACTACTCCCCTGAGATGAGAAAGTTTGCTAGGCCAAGGCTCTTTTGCACCAGGTGCAGCTAATGGAGTCAAAGTGTCAGGCCTGGAAAGCTCAACACAGACAGAGCCTGAGAGCATGGTGCCACTGTCAACTTCGCCTTTGTTCAAGCAGTGGGGAAACAGGACCCATGTCCCAGGATGAGGAGGTGAACAATTCATAAAGAATGATTGTAGATTAGAGACCTAAAAAAGAAAGGACTTCCTATCCACACAGCTGTATACAACAATGCCCTTTTGAGGAACAACTGATAACGATCTTTTTGTGCTATATTGGACTTTACTAACTGTATCCCCTTAGGTACTGAATCTCAAGACTAATTGGCCTAGAACAGACTATGCTGGTCCTTCAGAGATCCTATCTACACTCTATTAAAAGGTCTTATTATTTTTTATTTATTTCATTTTATTTTATGTGCACTGGTGTGAGGGTGTCAGGGCCATTGGATCTAGAGTTACAGAGAGTTGAGAGCTGTCATGTGGATGCTGGGAATTGAACCCAGATCCTCTGGAAGAACAGCCAATGCTCTTAACCACTGAGCCATCTCTCCAGCCTCTAAAGGTCTTATTATTAACCTGAGTACCTTATAGATTTATCTGAAAGTACAAACACAACTAAAGGAACAAGATGAGAAACTATCCACATAATGCACAGAGGCCAGACACTCGTGGGAGTTTTATGGTTGGATAAAGCATAAATGATACTACGGACAAAATGGTGGAGAAAACCCTATAATAGCCCGTGCCAGTGTAAGCAAAAACACCAGTTAAGGATGTGTGTATGTCTAAATGTAAAGGGCAATCCCAAAAAGCCACAAGATTACTACTACCGATACCAATACCATGGGCAGGCTACCTCCCTATGAAGTACAATACAGCTCTTGCCATTGATATTTGCTGCATGTCATAATTGGACTTTAAGACCCTACAACTCATGATACAGCACATTCTGGGTTAGAATACGGAGAAACCAAGATAGGAGTGAGCTCCCTCCTTGCTAGCTAGCAGTCTTAGTGCCAAAATGCCATTATGAAGGCTGGGGCTGGGAGTTCTAGGCTATATACTATTCAGCTACGGTCACAAGAGTATTAACACTTTTTGCATGTGAATCAAGATGTGGCCACTGGTATAAGGTATACCAGTATACCAGTATAAGGTATACTTCTCTGAGGTATAAACAATTGCTTTCTAGTGGGATTTAAGGTTTATTTCAGAAGAGGGGAGTAAACTTTAATTTGATACTGTAAAACAAAAAGCTGTGGCTAAGGAGGTGTTAGGCCCTGATGGGAAAGTTATGGCCAGCTATGTATATGACACACCTCTCAAAATTCTTCTAACCATTTACATTTGTGCCCATAAACTATTGCTGCTGTCAACCTTGGCTAGGGAAGCTTCTTTTTGCTGTGGACAGCAGCTATAGAAAAGACTCATAAGCAGTCCAAGTACTGAGAACAAGTCACTGTTACTGTAACAAAAAGGCCCAATGCTCACTTCTAAATAGAGAAAGTAATCATACATCTGCAACACTGGCCCTATCTACCCACACACAAGGCTCAGGGAACATTACAGAAAAGACGGAACATTATGGGAAAAAAGTATATTATAATATGGAAGAGGTTAAATGTTGAAATGTGAGCTTGGGGTATCAAATGGCTGTTGCAATCCTGAAATCAGAGCAAGAAACCTATACAACACTGGCACTACTGACAGTCCATCATGGAAAGAGCCTCCTGGGGTGCACATGGCCACTCCACTCTCTAGAAATATACAACAGTTAACTTAACAATAGCTGAGAGAAAAGAGACTGTTCTTTGATGGTGTACCTGACCATGCTCATGTAAGTAACCCTAATTAAGTGTGCTAGTTCACCAAGCTGGACTTGGATGGCATATTTTCTCTCATCTGTCCCTGCCTTCTTTTACTAGGGTGAACTAGGTTCCCCACAAAAAGTCATACAACATTACTTAATAACCAAATAGTGTAAAATGTGTTCAAAGGGTCGAAACCCACAGGTTGAGAACTGCAGCTATAGCACAAGCTGACCTGAACTACGTGGTGCAGCCCAGGCCAATCATGGATCACAGCACTCTTACCTGCACTCTCTGCCAAGTGCGAGGGTGGCAAGTATGTGTGACCACATCCAGATTTTTTTAAACAGGAATTTTATACATTTACAGAGTACCAGTGTGATAGTCTGATAGATGTATACACTATACAATGCTGAAGTTAGGTTAAACACTTCTATCTCCTCAAACATTTGTTTTATTTTTAAAAGATATATTTTTATTATTTTTAATTGTGTGTGCATGCAGAAGAGTCCGGTAGGCCAATGTCCCTGAAGCTGGAGTTACAAGTGGTTGTGAGCAAGCCACCAGACATGCTGAAACTCTAACTCCGATCCTCTGAACAAGCACTACATGTTCTTAAATTACTGAGCTACTGCTCCAAGCCCTATCATTTCTTTAAAATTTTGTTAGTTACTTATGCAGACCATTTTAACATTAGTGAAGTTTGTTCAGTATATCATTAATCCATAAAAAAAAGCAAATATAAGACCTAAGTCCATTCCCCCAAATATATAAGCTTCTGTTGGCTAAGAACTCTTCCTTCCCACAATTACATACACTAAATCTACTGCTTTCTGATATGTATATACTCATTTGCAAGCAAAAAGCACTAACTTTGCCCTGCTACTGTTACTAACCTCAAATCTCTATCTTCCATGCCATTCCTATCTGTACTTACAGTTAACAGCTCTGCCTATCAAACCCTGAAAGCACCAATTTCTACCAAATCACTTCTAAAAGTAGATGTTCCTTTTCCTACTCTTCTGGAAGATACTTTTTGCAGATCATTTTACTAATATCCAGCTTTTCTTCTTTTAAAAAGTATACATCAAAAATACTGCCCTACCTTGTGCATCATTTTGTTCTGTCCTACCTTGTGCATCGTTTTGTTCTGTCCTACCTTGTGCATCGTTTTGTTCTGTCCTACCTTGTGCATCGTTTTGTTCTGTCCTACCTTGTGCATCGTTTTGTTCTGTCCTACCTTGTGCATCGTTTTGTTCTGTCCTACCTTTGGTAACAGTGACTCCTGGTTTTGCCCACCATTCCCTGTTTTAATGAACAGTGTATGTATGTAATTTTTCTAAGTGTCTAGTCTCTATTCCAATGTCTATTTTATCTTCCTCATCCTAATACCTTTTTCACTCTGAACTGCTAATTTGTTCAAGGTCAACTTAAACTTCCTCTCTAATCCTGACTCTTGCATCCTACTATGTCACTGCCTAATTTTGCTAACTCTGTTCTTGACCTTTCTAAATTCTAGTCCCTTGATTATTTTTATTTCTCTTCTGTTTTAATCAAATGCCTTCTTACTCAACACCATTACAAAAAACATCTTGCTAGCATCGTGACTTTCCTACCTATTTGTCCTGTTACCTCTAGAAAACCAACTACCAGCTTTCTGCTTCTACTCACACCCTGTCCAAGTGGCACTGGCTTTGCTTTGGCTTTTGACATGGCTGTGTTAAGGCGTGTATATTATATAATATACACACACTATCAAGAGGTAATGCATCTTGTCTATTTTGTTCAATGGCTTATCACCAAATGTTTGTCACCACATAATACATTAAAAGCACTCGTTTATAAAATGAATTTATTACTATGCATTGTCTGTTTGCAGCATACCAAATTCCCTGGCTGACTGTTCCTTTCTGGTTTTTCCACCAGTTAATATTCACTCCTTTACAATGGGATAAACCTCACAAAGAAAAACCCAAGTCTTCGTGTGCGAATTAAGTCAGTTACCCAGTATTTTCATTCCTCTTATCCATCTTCCCAAATTTTTCCTTTTAGCAAAATTAATTTAAAATAAGTATAATTCTTTTTATTGCAAAAATGCCAACCACAATGCAATCACTTACTCACATTTGATGTGTTTAAGTTCCATTTTTTTCTATTCTATTTTGTTATAATCTTCCAGCATGAAAAACAAAAACACTGAGAACTGCAATCAAGACAAAAATCAACTACCAGTCTGTAGTTCTGCATGACAGTCTCATCTCTGGCCGTCATAAGGAAGTATGAATATTTGTTTGCTTTCACAGAAATGAGATTTTTTTCAGCAAGTCCTGATGGCACACACCTGTAATCCTAGTGCTTAGGAGGTGGAAGCAAGTAAATCAAGAGTTCAAGGCCATGCAGGGGTTCATGAGATCCTGGTTCAAACACAAAAGAGAGTCAGGCTGGAGAGATGGCTCAGAGATTAAGGGTGCTTGTTACTCTCGTTGTAGAGGGCCCAGGTTTGCTTCCCAGCACCCTTGCTGTGCTCACAACCATCTGTAACTCCAGAGAAGCTGACATCCCCTTCTGATTTCTCCTGGTACCAGGCACACAGACAGGGCAGAGGCATGCATAGACACACATGCAGGCAAAACACTCACACAAAAAATAAATTAATCTTAAAAAAAAGTTTCTTGAACTTTGTGTGTGTGTGTATTTGTGTGTGTGTGTATTTGTGTGTGTGTGTGTGTGTGTGTGTGTGTCATTTTTTTGAGGTAGGGTTTGGCTGTGTAGGACAGACTAGACTCAAACGCCCTGATCCTCCTGTCTCAGCTACCCAATTCCTGGGACTTCAAGTATATGACACTTGTGTGGCTTTTATTAAAACAGCATAGAAGTAATTCAGATTCCTTCTGCAGATACACACAAACACACAGTTCAAAGCAGATGTCTGCTTATTAAAAAACATCAACACACACACACACACACACACACACACAGTTCAAAGGAGTTGCCTGCTTATTAAAAACAAAAAACAAAAAAAGTACATTCTTATTTATACTCTGAAGTACAGAAAACAAGCACTAAATTTATGACCTAATGTTTCAGATAATAAAAAACATAATTTTTAAACAATTTTAAACTCAGTCTACCTTAACAAAGACGTTTAGATACCCCAAATCTCTAAGATTCTTTGGATAATAAAAAAAATAGCCCCAATTATCATTTAAAGACCCATGAAGAAAGTTTACTCTCCTGATTAAGTCATTAAAAACCTGTTACTGACACAATTCAATAGCTTATTTAAAAAGTCTAATTCATGAGATTTTTTTTCACTACATTTATGAAGTGTACCTTCAATTGCAAAATTCAGTGTTAACGACGACAGCCCGTAGCACTGACCAGGAGGAAAGTGATAGGGAAAAGGCAAAAGCAGGTGCATTATGAAGCTCTTTAACCCCGGCTCCGGTAACCAGAGCGCACAGAAGGCGGAGTCTGGTAAGCGGTTATGGGGCGGGGGAAGTAGGGGCACCCAAAAAAGCCCGCTTCTTCTAGCGCCAAAACAAGATGTTATCCGTGGTTCACATAAAATAAATCCTAAAACGGCCACGAATGAAAAAAAAAATTGGGGGGAGGGGGGACACGGCGAGCTACGCAGGGGCGGGCCGCGAAACGAAAAGTTGCTCCAAGCAGGCGCCCCACAGGGGCCTAACACCTAAATCCCTAACCGCAGTGGCTGCAAAGCAAGCAACGCAGTCTGAATCCCAACTGCACCTCCCCTCCCGTTAAGCCCCCCCACCCCACCCCGATTCTAGAGTAAAAGAAACGGGATCTGCACGAAGGATGGAGAAGGGGCAGTGGGAGGGACGCGGAGTATTATTTAAATCAACGTCCTCGGAGCTAAAAGCCACTAGCTGGAATCAGGAACGCCTACCCGGCCCTTTCTGCTCCAAGAAAGCAAAACATTCCCCGGCCCCGCAGACGCGGCAGACGCTCAGCATGCTCTCCCCAGTTCGGGCCCCGGGGGGCGGGCGGGGAGGGAGGGAAAGAGGGAGGGGGGGTCTCAGAATGGAATCTGGCAGGGGTGGGGGGAGGTCACTAGGCCTCAGGCCGCCATGGCTTGTTTCCTTCGAGAACATTATCACCCAAACCAAAACCCCGCTTTTCCCTCCACCCCCAAAAGGGCCACAGCTGGAAGCACCTGGGCACACGGCGAGCGAGGGGGTCCTCGGGTGTACAAGAGCGGAAGCCACAAGATCGTGCAGGCGCCAGCGCGTCCCCAGAGTGATGGTGTCAGTCAGTGCTGCGAGGGGACCCAGGTCAGCATAGCCAAGGGACCGCCCCGGGGCCATGCACCACCACCACCCTGCCCTCCAGCCCGCGGTTGCCAAGGGCCGCGGACGCGCAGGCATTACCTGAAAACGAAGCCGCCCCTCCTACCAAGGGCGGAGTGCCGGTCGGACTCCCCCCGCGACCAGGAGCCGCCACCAGCAGCGGTTCTTCCTCAAAGGCCGCCGCAGGAAGGCCCACAAGTTCCCCTGACTGCCCAAAGCCCAATGGCCGCCTTCTCTTACATTAGCTACTAGGCGCCAACCGCCGCAGCCACCGCCATCTTAGGACCTCATTGTGGTGGGAGAAGAGGGGCGGGGGAACTGCGGAGAGGAGCGGGTGGGGGTGGGGTGGGGGGACAACGCTCGGCGAGACGTGCGCCGTCTCCTCGGCAACGGCCGCGCGCGGGGGTGCGAGAACTCGGCGAGGCTGGAGCCGCAGTGCGAACTCAGGGCGCTCAGGACGTCACTTAAGGCCCTCTAGTCAGGAACGGATTTACTCAAACGGACTACATATCCCAGGATGCCCACTCAAGCCGGGTAGCTGGAGGGTGCAGAACTACAAATCCCACCATGCTGTGCGCCTTCCAGCTAGGTCCGCTGTATGGAGGCTTGAGGCCTGTGCGGAAGTATTAAGTGCTTAGCTCACCAGAAAAACCTAAGCTCTTTCCCTGGAGGCCCTCAGCTCCAGATGGAGACGGGAAGACCGGAAACCCTCGGGTCTCTCCTGTAGTACCCACATTCCTGTCGAGAAGGAAACCAAGGGGCCTTAACAACTGTTAGGGTCCAGTACCCGATGAAGTACCCCAGACTCAGTATGCAATCAGCAAAAAGCTTTTATTTCTGCAGAGGTCCAGCGTGCAGGAACCACCATTTAGGCAAAATGGCGGCCCCGAGGTGAGCTCACAGGCTCCTTCTAAAGCCAGTTAGGAGAATTTCAGATACAGTTAGATCGTCTTCGTTTCTATTGGCGTGAACTAGAAGCACAGGTATAGGTGCACTCAGGATTGGCTGGTGCTGAATCCAGAGTTTGTTATGAACCAGGGTCTAGCTAAACCGGCAGTTGAGCAACCTTCTCTGGCCACAAGTCCTAATCCTTCTGGCTAGTTCTGATTGGCTGCAAGTTCTCGAGGTTTTCCCTGTATCTAGGGCCTGTGAAACTATTTGAGACTTTGTTAGCAGTTTTGTTTGCTTGTTTTTGCAGTTCTGGAGAGAGAACCTAGGGCCATGCGTATCCAAGGCCAGTGCTGTTCTAAAGCCATGTCCCCCGGCTCTTGTTTTTCTTTTTTCTTTTTCTTCTTTGGCAGGCTGGCCTTGAATTTGTAATTGTCCTGTTCCTACCCTTTGTGTGTCAAGGTGGATTACAGTCATTGTTTTGTAGACTGAACATGAAATAGTTGAGACTTTAACTTGGTGCCTGTGTTTATTACAAACTAAGAAAAGAAGAAATGGGAGCAATGACAAGAAAGTGTGATATCTGGTTTGGTGTTAGTGAGTTACTAAATGAATACAATTCAGTACTCAGTGTAGAGAGAATATCACACACACCCCACTACAACTTGGGTTTCCATTAACAAAGTTAGTTGTCATGATGGGTAAAATACTACTTGTTTCTTTTTCTTCATATGAAGGACAATGGTCCGATGGTAACATTTGTGTTTATATTGTTTGTATTTTTAAATATATTTTGCATGTTTACTAACAACAGATTATGTCTATAATTGAAACCTTTCCCTTTGTACTTCTATACATATTCTCAATTCCTTGCAGATTTTATTTATTTTGCTGCTCCTTAATTTATTTTTGTTTTTGTTTGAAAACAAAAAACAATTTTCTGCAATACCTAGTTTAACCTGCAGGTGGTAATAGAATGTAAAGGAAGCATATTCACTATCCATTAGCCTATTATAATTTACTTTTATTGGGGTTATTTTTTTGTACAAGACAAAAACATATATAAAATATATGTAGTAAGCTAAAGTATTAAAATCCCTTTAAGAAGTCATTAAATAACCTAAAACAATCAATTTATTATGTATAAGAACTCTCCATTCTTTCCTATAAAATCACTCCTCTTTGAAAATATAAATACTATCCTTAATTGGTTATTATCATTATTTCACTTTCTGCATAAAATTATGTACCCTCAAATGATCCAAGATGGCAGCACCAATCACTCACTGTCTGATCAGCAGGACTGAACCAAGGGACCAGGTTGGGAGCTACAGAGCACCAGAGCTGCAGTACCCTGGGTGAGAGGGGTCCACAATGTGTGGAGTACCAGTGGGTCTGGCCTTGGGCCATCTAGCTGGTCCATGGAGGAGTTCTTGGGTCCCAGTGGGCTGGTGTGTGCCTAGGCTCCAGAGACTGGATGCCCACTTGTGAGCTACATCTGCACTCTATGACTCAGACTCAGTGTCTCAGACTAAACTATGAGCTGCAGGGTACCAGTGTCTGGATCTTCTAGCTCAGGGGAGACACCAGGGTGTGGAGCATGGATGGCTTTGACTTCAGATCATCCGGACCACCACAGAAGGCTCCCAGGCCCAGGTAGTTGTGATTGTTCTTCACCAGCACTGTCTTGAGCTGAACTGTCAGCTATAGGGAGCAGCGTCTGGGGCTAATAGCCCAGGGAAGACCACAAGGTGAGGTGCCCAGGTGGATCTCACCTCAGGTCACTAGGCCAATCCTCAGAGAGTTCCCAGATGCAAGTAGGCACAAATGCAGGAGCGGTCCCCAAACCTTAGCCCCATGCCTGTAGGCACACAGCAACCTCACTCTCTGTCTCTTACCAAGCAATGGGCCACAAGGCACTAGTGTCTGGGCATTGTAGCCTAGAGTAGACCCCACAGTGTGAAACATAGGTGTATATGACCTCAGATCATGCCACCAATCCACAGCGAGTTCCTGGATCTGAACCCATGTCACCCGCCTGATCCACAGAAGGGTTCTCTGATCCCCGCAGGTGAGGGGTATCAACCTATAGCAACTCACCTATGAGTTGTTCTCAACAGCCAAAGAAAACCAGAAACCACCACCCAGGGGAGACCCCAAAGTGAGGAACATCGGTGGATCTGACCTCAAGTCACCAGGCCAGTCCACTGAGCATCCCTGGATCCAAGCAGGCACAGGAGTGGTCCTCAAACTTTGGCCACAAGCTTACAGGTGTGCATCACCCTCACTCTGTCTCTGACCAAAATAATACAGCATCTCCAGAAACCAGCAATCAGCCCTAGAAACTCAAACACAACTGAAACACAAGAAAATGACCTCAAATCCTTCATAATGAAGATGATAATGGAGAAAACGAATAAAGTCTGTAAACAAATACAGGAAGATACAGCCAAACAGATTGAGGACCTTAGAGGGGCCATGACAGAAGCCTATAGAGAAGAAATTAAGAAATCAATTAAAGAAATACAGGAAAATGCCAACAGTCAGGTGAAGGAAATCAATAAAATGGTTCAAGATCTGAAGATGAAAATGGAAACAATGATAAAAACCAAAGTGAGGGAAGCCTGGAAAGAGAGAATTTAGAGAAAAAAATGGGAACAACAGAGGTAAGCATCCCAACAGAATATAAGAGATGGAAGAAAGACTCTCAGGTTTAGAAGACACAATAGAAGAATTTGATGCAACCATCAAAGAAAATGTTAAATCTAAAAAAGTTCCTGACACAAAACATCCGAAAAATCAAGGACCCCATAAAAAGATGAAACCCAAGAATAATAGGAATTGAGGAAAAAGAAGATGCCCAGCTCCAAGGCCCAGAAAATATTTTCAACAAAATCATAGAAGAAAACTGCCCAAATTTAAAGAAAGAGAGGCACATAAACATACAAGAGGCCTACAGAACACCAAATAGAGTAGACCAGAAAAGAAAATCATCCTGCCACATAATAATCAAAATACTAAATGTACAGAACAAAGAAAAAATACTGAAAGCAAGGGGGAAAGGCCAAGTAACAATGGCAAACCTATCAGAACCACACCTGACTTTTCAGCAGAGAGCATAAAAATCAGAAGAACCTGAGCAGAGGCCTTGCAAATGCTAGGAGACCACAGATGCCAAGCAAGACAATTATATTTAGCAAAACTTTCATTAACCATAGATGGACAAGATATTAGATGAAAAAAATTTCAAACAGTACCTATCCACAAATCCAGACCTACAGAAGATACTAGAAAACTCCAACTCAAAGAGGCTAACTACACCCAGGAAATAACTTCACTTTAGCAAAACAAAATGAGACAAACACTATCACAACCAGTATCAAAATAAAAGGACCTACCAGTTACTGGTCATTAATATCAACATCAGTGGTCTCAATTCTGCAATAAAAAGAGACTACCAGAATGCATATATACACAAGCCCCAGCATTCTGTTCCATTCAAGAAACACTTCTCAGCCACAAAGATAGACATTACCTCAGGATAAAAGGCTGGAAAAATGTCTTCCAAGCAAACAGACACAAGAAGCAAGCTGGAGTAGCTATCTTAATATCTAATAAAGTCTAATAAAATAGACTTTCAACAAAAATTAATCAAAAGAGATGAGGAAGAACACTTCATACTCATCAAAGGAAAACTCAACCAAGATGACATCATAATTCTGAACATCTATGCCCCAAATACTAGGGCGCCCACATTTGTATAAAAAAAATTAATAAAGCTTAAACCACATATCAATTCCCACACATTAATAATGGGAGATTTCCACACACCCCTTTCAGCAAAAGATAGGTCAATGAAACAGAAGTTAAACAGAGAAATAATGACACTAACAGAATCAAATGGACCTAACATATCTACAGAACTTTTCACCCAAACACAAAAGATTATACGTTTTTCTCAGCACTCCATGGAACCTTCTCCAAAATTGAGCATATAATAGGTCATAAAGCAAGCCTAAGAGGAGTAGAATGCTGAAAATAATCAAACTCATGGCTGAAATCAATAAAATAGAGAGACAATTCAAAGAATCAAAAAAACAAAAACAAAATAAAAGAAACAAACAAACAAAAAACCAAGAGCTGATTCTTTGAGAAAATAAACAAGATAGACAAAACCTTAGCCAAATTAAAAGGCAGAGAGACAGTATCCAAATCAACAAAATCAGAAATAAAGGATATTGGGGGATGGTCTGATGTATTTTGATGCTAATTAGTGCTTACTGTCTCTGTGGCTAACCTTTTGCTTAATAAAAAGCCATCCCACCTGGGCAGGGCAAAGGAGATAGGTTGGGCTAGGAGAGAGAGGAATTCTGGGAAGAAGAAAGACTGCCACCAGGAAAAAGGAGACCTGAAAGGAAGAGAGGAAGACTGCCATAGGTTAGATGGAGGAGAAGCACATGGCCAGCATGGATGGAGAATCCAGCCCAGATGAAGAACATTAGCAAGTATACAGGATTATGGATGGGAGGTAGCTTGATAGAAGTTATTGGAAACAGATGGCATGAGATTGAGACAGGGATCCCATACCTGCCCCACTATGGGAGGTAGTTTAGAGGATTAATATCTGCCCTTCCCCAGGTTAACTAAGGCTATTTTAAAATATAACAAGTGTCTGTGTCTTGATTGATTGTAATTTTAAAAACAATAGAAGTAGGAGACATAACAACAGACACTGAAGAAATCCAAAAAATCATTAAGTCTTACTTCAAAAGCCTATGTGCCACAAAATTTGAAAATCTAAATGAAATGGGAGGTTTTCTTAATAGATCCCACTTGCCAAAGTTGAATCAAGATCAGGTAAACAAAAAGTCCTAGTTCTTCTGAGGAAATAGAAGCAGTCATCAAAAGTCTCCCAACAAAAAAAAACAAAACAAAACAAAAACAAAACAAACAAACAAACAAAAAATAGGGCCAGATGGTTTCAGCGCAGAATTCTACCAGACCTTCAAAGAAGAGCTAATACTGATACTCTTCAAACTACTCCACAAAATAGTAATGGAAGTAACATTACCAAACTCATTCTATGAGGCCACAATAACCTTGATACTCAAACTTTAAAAGACCCAACAAAGAAAGAGAATTTCAGACCACTTTCTCTTATGAACATTGATGCAAAAATACTCAATAAAATACCTGCAGACTGAATCCAAGAACACATCAAAAATATCATTCACCATGACCAAGAAGGCATCATACAGGGATGGTTCAACATAAGGAAATTTAGCAATGTAATCCATCATATAATCAAACTGAAAGAAAACAAAACCACATGATCATCTCCTTAGATGTCAAAAAAGCACTTGACAAAATCCAACATCTGTTCATATTTAAAGTCTTGAAGAAATAAATTTTTGGAGAGATCAGGGATACAAGGCACATAATAAAGGTTATATACAGCAAGTTGATAGCCAACTTCAAACTAAATGCAGAGAAACTCAAATTCCATTAAAATCAGGGACTAGACTAGGCTGCCCACTCTCTCCAGATTGCTTTATATAGTACTTGAAGTTCTAGCTAGAGCAATAAGTCAACAAAAGGAGATGAAGGGGACTCCACATCAGAAAGGAAGAAGTCAAAGTATTGCTATTTGCATATAATATGCATAAGTGACCCCCAAAATTCCACCAGAGAACTCCTATGCTGATAAACACCTTCAGCAAAGTGGCTGCATACAAGGTTAATTTAAAAAAAAAAATCAGTAGCCCTACTATATGCAGATAACAAATGGCCTGAGAAAGAAATTAGGGAGAAACTATACTCTTCACAATAGCCACAAATAATATAAAGTATCTTGGTGTAACTCTAACCAAGCAAATGAAAGACTCATAGGAAAAAACTTCAAATCTCTAACGAAAAAAATTGAAGATTTCGAGCTGCACTATAGAGCAACAGCAATAAAACTGGCATGACAATGGTTTCTGCAAACTACTCAACAAAGACTTTGAGGAGCCTCCACATGCCACCTGCTTGATGGCCCACAAGATTCAGTACCCACAGAAGTAGGAGGTCATCCAGGCCTTGATGGCTAGCAACAATCTGGTGAATTGAATGGGAGCAGGAGAGCTGGCCCTGAGGACATGGGAGCAGGTGAGCCAGCCCTGGGGACATTGGAGCCTGAGAGCTGGCCCTGCCTTGAAAACATAGGAGCTGGAGAGCGGCCCCTGCCTTGAAAACACAGGAGCTGGAGAGCGGGCCCTGTCCTGAGGACAAGGGAAGAGCAGGTGAACCGGCCCTGCCCTGATGACATGGGAACAGATGAACCATCCCTGCTCTGATGACATGGGAGTGGGTGACCAGGCCCTGCCATGATCACATGGGACTGGGAGACAGGGCCCTGCCCTGAGGACAAGGGAAGAGCAGATGAGCCAGTCCTGCCTTGGTGACACGGGAGTAGGAGAGCTGTCCCTACCCTGAGGACAGAGGAGCGGGAGAGCAGGCCCTGCCATGATGACACAGTAGAGGGAAAGCAGGCCCTGCCCTAAGGACAAGGGAGCAGGCCCTGATCCAGTGCTCTAAGTGGACCTCACCCCAACATCTACCCCATGTATGACCTGCTGGAACACATGAAGGGGCCATGCTTGCAGATTCAAAGATCAAGAATCTCCTTGACACACAGTAACAACGGGATATCCGACAGCAGTTTAAGTGAGGATCTGGTAACGATAGTGCAGGCCTCCAACCAGACCTATGACTAATAGCAATGACCATTTGAAAGTAAATATATGTGGACAAAAGGCTATACAGTGTGATACACTACAGCTTCTGTGACAAGATTTTTTTGTTTCTCTATTTTATTTTACTGTGGGAAGGAGAGGGATTTGGGTGCATGACGTGTAAATTATAGACATCAATAAAAGTTAAAAATAAACAAATAAATAAATGGGACCTCATGAAACTAAAACGCTTCTGTAAGGCAAAGGACACTGTCAATAGAACAAAATGACAGCCTATAGACTGGGAAAAGACTTTCACCAACCCTACATCCAATAAAAGGCTAATATCAAGATATACAAAGAATTCAAGAAATTAAACATCAACAAACCAAATAATCCAATTAAAAATGTGTACAGAGCAAAACAGAATTCTCAACATAGGAATATTGAATGGCTGAGAAGCACTTAAAGAAATACTTAAAGTCCTTAGTCATCAGGGAAATGCAAATCAAAATGACTCGGAGATTCCATCTTAAAACAGTACAAATGGCTAAGATCAAAAACTCAAGTGACAGCACATGCTAGCAAGGATGTCGAGAAGAGGGAACACTCCTCCATTGCTGGTGGGAGTGCAGACTTGTACAACCACTTTGGAAAGCAATCTGGTGGTTTCTCAGAAAATTGGGAAGAGTGCTACCTCAAGACCCAGCTATACCATCCTGGGCATATACCTGAAAGATGCTGTACCATACAACAAGGACATTTGCTCAACTATGTTCATAGCATCCTTATTCATAGTAGCCAGAATCTGGAAACAAGCTAGATGTTTCTCAACCAAAGAATGGATAAAGAAACTGTGGTATGGTTATACAGTGGAATACTATTCAGCTATTAAAAACAAAGAAAATTTGAAATTTGCAGGCAAATGGATGGAACTAGAAATGATCATCCTGAGTGAGGTAACCCAGACCCAGAATGATATGCATGGTATATACTCACTTATAAGTGGATATTAGCCCAACATAGATGTCCTCTGAGAGACTCCATCTAGTGGGGGATCAGGACATATGCTGGGATTCTCTACTGTACTCTGGGAGGAGTGTTGAGAGTGGTATGGAAGAATGGGGAGATGGAAGGACCCAGAGAGTTCAAGAGCCCCACAACAAGACCATCAAGGCTGTTGGATCTGGACCAAAGGAGGCCTTCACAAACTACTGTACCAACCAAGGACAGTGTACACAGCATACCTACATCCCCTGATCTAGCCAATGGACAGCTCATTCTCCATGGTTGTGGAGAGAGGAGAGACTGTGTCTTACATGAACTTTGGTCCCCTTGGTGGGGAGGCCTGGCAGCACACAGAAGAAGAGGAAGAAGGCTGACAGGATGAAACTCGATATGCTATGGTCATATGGTGGGTTAGGAGGTCCCCTTCTGTCAGACATCTAGGGGAAGGCAATAGGGCAGAAGAGGAAAGGAGGATGGGAGTGTGAAGATACAAGTGAGAGGATAACATTCATAATATAATCTGAATAAATTACAATAAATTAAAATTTTTAATTATGTACATTTATGAATGAATGTTTTGTTTTTATTTTCAAATTTTGATATAAATAGTATCATGGTGAATATATTCTTATTTGACTTACTTGTTCATTTGGCATTATCTTTCTGAGACTTATCTATGTTGATATATATATATATGGGCAAAGCCTATGTGGAATGTAAAAGTAATTTTGACATATACTTAAGAACTATAACTCATTTTAAACTAGCTTAGTGGATCACATTAGTATCATGCCAAGCAAGATGCTAACTGAAGACCTCTGACCTGGTCCTTGTGCTTTCGTTCAGATTATACACTGTCACTTCTCAGATGGAATCTAGCTCCAAGCTTCTTAATTATGGCACTATTGACATATTGGATTTAATGATTCTTGAGGTAGATTTTTTTTTACTTGTCTTTTTTTTGTTTGTAATGTGTGCATGCATTCAGATCAAAGGGCAACTCTTGGAAGTTCATTTTCTCCTTCTACCACACTGTTTCTAAGGATGGAACTCAGGTTTTCAGGCTGGGAAGCAGGTCTTTTATAGACTGAGCTGCCTTGCTGGCCTGACTTGTGGGGTGTGTGTGTGTATGTGTGTGTGTGTGTGTGTGTGTGTGTGTGTGTGTGTGTGTGTGTGTTTATTTTGTTTTAGGAGTGTGGATGACTTCTGTATATTGCAGAATATTTAGTAGCACCCTTTGGACTCTACTTACAAGGTACCTAAAACAGCTACCTTCCCAGTGATGGAAACAGAAGGTTCTTCTGACTTTGATTGCCAAGTAAGTATGCCCTAAAGCAGAGGGGGGGGGAGAGGGAGAGGGAGAGGGAGAGGGAGAAGAGGGAGAGGGAGAGAGGGAGAGAGAGAGAGAGAGAGAGAGAGAGAGAGAGAGAGAGAGAGAGAGAGAGAGAGAAGAAAATTGCTCCTAGCTGAAAAGCACAGGTCTACTCTCATTTAATTATGATTTTGATAAAAAAAACTCTGTTAGCATATATTATTGAATCAATTATATGACTGCATCAGCTATTTAGAGCTGATCTACATGCATAATTAATGTTTCAAGACTTCTGATACCCTTGTCTGTTTCCCTTCTATCAAATTACTATAGCTTCTCTCATTACTGCCCAGTTCAGATCTTTCATCACCAAACTCAAGGAAATCTAACTGCTGTTCTCAAAATAAAATATTAATGTTTATACCAGTTTAGGTTACCTACTTATCCATAGCCAATTTGTGTCCACTTCTCTCAAAAATCACTCATTCCATAAATATAATACTCATGGTTCTAATCCCAGGCATGTTTGCATTTTGTCTAGCTTTTTCTAGCTTTGCTTCTATGGAGTTATAACTACCATCCATGTCTTATGTTATCCATATATATATACTCTTGTGTTGAGGAGTTCTATGACTTCTGTTTGGGTTGGCAGTGGTGTAATCATATGTAGAATGTCGTATCTTAGGATCAAATTAATGGGACATAAGTGACAGTAAACTTTTTTCTAGACTATAACCATCGCTACAGCATGAGAGTGTGTGTTATAACTAAATGTAGATTTTTAATTAAGTAGAGAAATCAGGTAATTTGATGAGAAGTTTAAAAAATATGAGAATAAAGCTGATAGTTTGTCTCCTAGGAAAAAGTGTTAAGGATATGAAAATGAGCCCTCTGGGGCTTTTGTTTTTTGTTTTTGTTTTTGTTTTTGTTTTGTTTTGTTTTTTTACTGTTAAAACCCTGTTGTTGAATACAAAACTACATGAAATAAGGACTCAAGTTTGCCAGTTGTAAGAGAGTAGTTTGGCTTCAAAAAATAGTAAATCTGGTCTAGAAAACTATCTTTGTCTAAATAAATGAGATCATTAGGCTTGGTGCATTCTTTCAAATCAGTGCCAGCTAGTGGAGGGATGTACAACATGTTTGACACTAGACTGAGTCATGCAAGAGGCACTACCTTATGCAGAAATAGGTGGGTATGCTACTTTTTTCCCTTTTTTTTTTAAACCATAGAAAGGCTCCTACACTGCATCTCTCTTGCCATGATGACTCAAAGAAATAGCAACACATGCACAAACTCAGATTAACCAGGTAAGAAAGGTTAGAATGCTCTTTCTTTGAAAAAAAAAAGCTAAATAATTTCCAGGGTTAAAAGCTGAGGCTGTTGAGTAATAGGACAAGCTATACACGATGCTACGCTTGGTCTAGAGAAGCAAACAAGCAGAAATCTTAACAACAAGTGAGCTGGAATGGTTAAAGTAGGAGCTGACAAGCTTTCTAGAAAGATCCATGCATTAAATATTTCTGGTATTGTAAGCCATACCTAACTCTGTGATTATGGAAAGAAACTATCCACAGACAATATGTAGATGGCGGTGCATGGCTATGTCCCTATAAAACTTTATGGTACTGAAATCTAGGTTTTTATAATACTTTTACAAGTTGAAAATTATTAATCTTCTTTTGATTTTCTTCCAACAATGTTAGCCTGTGGGTGTCAGTTTGCTGGACAATGAATACTTTTAGCTCTTACATCATTAATTAGTATTAGGTTAAAGCAGAAATTGCGAATGAAAGAAAATGAAATCTCATTCGTTTGTAGGGCACTTACTTTATAAGGAGTATTTTGAAATAAAGAAAAAGGATATAAACTGGATGTAGTGACACCAGTCTTTAATCCCAGCACTAGGGAGGCTGAGACAGATGGATCTCTTTGAGTTCAAGGCCAGCCTGGTCTTCATAGTGAGTTCCAAGATACCCAGAGCTATACAGTGAGATCCTGTCTCAAAAAATAAGAAAGGAAAAAGGGGATACACAACCAAAGTATTATACAATATAAGTATTAGGTTGTATCACATGTTTCCTTAAATATTTGTTTGTCATTACTCAAACTAGGTAGAACAATGCTGTCCCTCTATGAAGAATTGTCACACTCAGAAATATCAGAAATGAAAGATAAAAGTTCATTGAGGAAATTAAATGATTAAATAAAAAGAAGTAGTTCCTACTTCTCACAATTGGCAGGAGTCAAAGGGAAGATGCTGGTGGGAAAAGAAAAGAATTTGATGCTTGCCCTTGCACCACTGTAGAAGACAAAGGAAACTCAGTAGCAGTGTGTGTGGATGGGTGACTCTAGTCAGGTGACTGCGGCAGGAACTGCCCGCCTCTATGATACTGTACTAACCTCACCCATTCCAAGCCCCAGAAATGCTATGCAATTCCTAAGCGAAAGAGAAACCCTTTAATTGTCTGACATGAATGAGATTAAGTTTTTCCAAGACCATAGAAGGGAACCTTTAGGAAACATTTAAGTTGGTGGCTTGGGAAATGCACATGCCTTACTAACTGCTTAAATGTTAGCTGCTTGAATGTTCCCAAAGCTTCAAAGTACAAAGCCAAATTCCACTCTAAATCCCTAGAGTCTGTGTTTTTCTGTTATTTCTGATTTATGCTTAATTCTTGTGATTTTTTTCATGTGTAGCTTCCTTGTTCCCCATTTGTCCATCCTTCATCGTTTCCAAATTTAAACAGATTCTCTCTCTCTCTCTCTCTCTCTCTTTTTCTCTCTCTCTCTCTCTCTCTCTCTCTCTCTTGCCCATTATTTTCTCAGAATACTGTGGTCACATGACATCTCTGTACAGTAGATTTCCCCTGAAAACTTAGAGCTCACAGGTGAAAGAAAGGGAAGAGAAAGCAGAACATAAGCTTCAGTGAACATCTTCAGACTGACTATTCACCACCGTGTTCTTTAAATATCTCTGACCATGACCCACAACTGCTCAGCATCTGTCTCCCTCAGTCATCTTCATGGATCGTCTTCCTTCATACCCAGCTTGTACCTCCCCTTTCATTCTTTTTCTCCCTAGAATACCAACAAGAAATTCAAATGTTTATGTCCTTCTATGTTAACAGAACATTTTTGTTCTTAACTCCACTAGTAGCATCTGCTAGCCAGACCTACTGTGAAAATGAGTGCCGTTCTTCTGTCACCACAACAAATAGTGTGATCCCACCCTCACATGGAATTCTAAGAAACTATTGCCTTCTCTGAATACTGAAATCAGTTACATAAAGTGTAGAGGAATTTTAATCCAGCAGCATGGCTGCTTTGGAAAGAGATCACATCCAAAGACCTTCCTAGGTCTCTGTGACCTGGGTGGAATTCCCCTAGCATACACCTTTAAATCCCAAACAATGAAAGTAGGGTTAGTTTATGGAAGGAGGCAGCCATGTTGGAAAGTGACATCTCATTGAGGGGCAGACAAAGTGACAAATCAGAGAAAAGTTTGACAGAATGAATCAGAAATCGGATATTCCCAACTCTCGTGAGAACATAACAGAAAAGAGAGGCTGCTTAAGAGCAGCACAGGGAAAGAAAGGAGAATGTTTTATCAAGAAGGGTGGTGTTTGTGTGTGGGGGGCAGAGACAGGTAGCAGAAATGACAAGCTAGACGCAGGTGAAGACAGAATAAGCTAGAGAATAAGAATGTGCCAGAAAAATAAAGCATATTGCCAGAATTAGTTTGAGACCAGGCAGAGCAATTCAGTTAGAAGTCAACAGAAGCCAGTTTGAATCAGCCATCTTGGAGGGAGTTTAGGCCAGAACAGCTGAGTGAACCAGCAAGCCAGAGTTCAGAAAGAGCTAGTATGGCTTGGGAACAGCTCTCATCTCATGCCCTCATTTGAGGAAATAAAAACTACATTTATAATAGAGCCCTAATAGTCCTCATTAGAAGATACTTCAAGAAGAAACGTCTCCATCACTCTGACAGTGTGCCCCCTAATCCTCAAGACTCAGGCAGAGGATTACCAACGTGGTTACTAAATGCGAGTCATCAGTTCAAGACACAGTGAGTGAGGAATTAGTATGTCCATTTTTCTAAATATGTCCCATTTTTGTTTGAATTTGTTATATCACCCACATCTGGTCATTTAAAAAGCAGTCTCCGGATAGTAATGTAGTTCAGTCAGTTGAGTGTTTGCCTACCCTGACAAAGCCTGAGGTTTCATCACTAGCACTACATAAAACTATGCAGCACATTCTGAGAAACCATAGTCACTTAACCAGAAGTCAAGGCAGAAAGATCAAGATTCTGAGGCACCCTAGGCCACATGGTATAGCCTGTTACTTGGCTTGAGGCTTTTTTTGAGACCAGCCTGGCTTGCAAGAGATCCTGTCTCAAAAAATGAAAATCTCAGTGTTCAAAGGCTATAATTACTCTCTTCAGTAAATACTTCTGGTCTGACAGAACCTTTTGGGGAAGATGTTTCATGAAGAGTGTATGAGGAGGGAGAGAGAGGGGGGACACTCAAGTTACCCCAAGAGAAAAGACTGCATAGGTGGGAGGCCATTAAGACCACACATACCAATGCTGCTGATGCCTTTGCTGCCCAAGCTGCTGGAACTCTGTGCCTGTGTGCTGTGGTTCTGGTAGTTCAGGAGGAGGGTCTGAGGCCTAGAAGGTGTCGAGTGAGCATCTCTTGGTAATGCTTGTGCACGAAGCCAGTGGGACTGAAGGAGAGCCACATTGCAGAACTTAGATTAGTATAACCGAGATAACTGAGTTATGACCTAGTTGGGGAAATGCCTAACTATAAGGCCTAGGGATTCATAAATAAATATAAGTCTCTGTGTCATTATTTGGGAGCTGTCACCCCAAAGTAAGTCCCATTTTATAGATACCACTCCTTTTGGGGTACTAGCCTCAAAACTTTAAATGTGAACTCTTTTTCTGTTACTTGGCTTGAAGAATGGAAAACTACAGAGGTTTTTCTTTTTAATGCCTAAAGAAAAATAAGGTGTTTATTATACATTATTACTGATGAAATTTAGACAGCTCTTTGTTAATTAAATATTTATTATTTATATTGCCTACATGTATGTCTGTGTACATATATGCCCGATGCCTGAAGAGTCAGGAGGGGACAACAGATCCCCTGGAACTGGAGTTGCTTATGCAGGTTCTGGGAATCAAACCTAGGTCTTTTGAAAGTGCAGCCAGGCCTTTTAACTACCAAGCCATCTTTCTAGCCTGAAGGAGGACGTAGTTTTGAGGCGGAAGTAAAAAAATATGAGAAATCAATTAGAAATTGTCAGGTAACTCCACTGTGACTAGTTATTATGAAGAGCTCAAAAGTCATTGACCTTGGTGGAAGAATTCATGAGAAGTGAGTATGATAGTCATTATTACAAAGCTTGGTTAAAAAATAAGAAACAGTAGAGAAGAAGCTAGAATGTGTACATCACAACAATAACAAAGGAGGGCTTAATATGGTTGGTTCAGAATCAAGGATAGTCACGGGAGATGGGATAGTACACTTGCTCGGTATCATTATTGAGCCAAGCTGTTTTTTTTTCTTTTAGTTTTTTCGAGACAGGGGTTCACTGTGTATCCGTGGCTGTCCTGGGCTCTCTTTGTAGACCAGGCTGGCTTCGAACTCACAGCAATCCACCTGCCTCTGCCTCCCGAGTGCTGGGATTAAGGGCGTTCGCCACCACCCTGGCGAACCAAGCTATTTTCAAATTTAACCAGATGATCCCTTTCTCTTTAAGTTTTCTGAATGCATTGGGGGAGACACATACTGATGAGACAGTCTTGCATATGGTGGTTCCTCCACCAGTCAAAATTAACAAAGGACATGGGGGATAGCTTTGATATCTAGATTTACACTGACATACAGGTTACCAGGCTAATTGGATAGATTTTTTTTCCTCTCCTAGAGACTTGAAGTTTACATGAAAAAACACAGAGGTGAAATTTCCACTGAAATTCAAATATTCAAGGTACTGCATACTACAGACAAAGTCCAGGAACTGTTTTTTTTTGGAGTCAATCTAATAAAGTGCTGCATTTTTGCTTGTCTGTGTTAGTCTTTAATTGGATTTGTTCTATGTCTGGTGTTTCTCTAACAAATCTAATATATTTTTGCTCCAGACGTTAAGATGATGTTTGTCAGCATATAACAAAAGCAAAACAAACAGTCTAGGCAGATACCACTGTAACTGGGCCTCAGTATTTCAGAATCTCTCATTGCTAATGCAGACACAAAATTTATCCTAGTTTTGAATTATGAATATTTGAGAATTTTCTCTTAATACCTCTACAGAGAAACTAGGAGAAAACAAAACAAAAAGCAAATCAAAACACTTCCATTCTAGAGGAGTCACTCACTTTGAGACACTCAGGCTTGATCCTGCGCATGCGCAGCAGGTAGCCTTTTTGTTTTTCAGATAGTTCTAGCTATTGGTAAAGCCACTTAAGTGCAAATATAACCTTTTGAAACAAGAACTTCATTTTGTGCTTGAAACAGAGTCAACTGTGTATCCCTGACTTGTCTGGAGCTCACTATGTAGACCAGGCTGGCCTTGAACTCACAAGAGATATGTCTGCCTTTGCCTTCCAAGTGCTGGAATTAAAGGCTTGCACCACCATCCATGCCCAGCTACAAATATATATATATTTGGTTTTTTTGAGAGTAAGGTTCCTTTGTGTAGACTTGGCCATCCTGGAACTCACTCTCTATGCCAGGCTGGCTTGGAACTCACAGAGATCTGTCTATCTCTGCCTCCTGAGTACTGGACTCCAGCCCAGCCATAAATTTATATTTTTAAAAAAGACACATTATTATTGAGTAGAACTAAAGCATATACCATGTGTTCTTTCTTTGTTTCTACAGCCCTTCCCTGCCTCTGCCTCTGCCTCTGCCTCTGCCTCTGTCTCTCTTTCTCTCACACACATATACATTTATATACATACATAGACATTTTTCTTTAAAATAGAGATGACCTTAAGACAGTGGTTTTCATCTGAGGGCCGTTTTGACCCTCAGGGACCCACTTGGCAACATCTGGGTTCATTTTGGTTGGCACAACAAGGAAGAAATGGGCATGGATTGTTAATAGCAGCCAGGAGACAGGTGCCAAGAGTGCTGTTAAGCAGCCTGCCACGCCCAAGACGACCACCACAAGAACCAACGACAAGAAATGGTTCACACCGAATGTTCAATAATACCAAGGTTAAGAACGTTGTCCTTAAGGTTCAGTGGTCCTTAACAGACAACTGAATGCCAACACAAAGCAAATCAGACCAGCTTTGGCTTGTTTACTTTTTGTTCTTTCAGCACATTTCCTTGCTCATGGTAAGTGTGAGAGTATTTGATGATCCTTTTTATTATTATTTTGTTTTACTTTAGTAGGCATATTTTAGAATGTGGTTTTACTTACCACGTGCTTTTTTTTTTCCTCCCCACAGATTTTTACACAGGGAAACTGAATCTTCTTTTTATGTTAAAGTTTTTTTTCTAAATCTGGTTTTGATAAGAATTTAACCTTTATTTGGTAGGGAAAAAATAATGGCATATGATCTTCTGAGGATAAAGATAGTACTGTTTAGAAGCATAAAATATACACAATTCCAAATTCCTTTGTAAGAGAAAGAAAAACAAACATATTTCTTGGTTGAAACTTTTTGTTTTAAATTTTCCTGAGAAAAAGTGGACTGAGAAAAGGCATTTACAATTTTTTTTCTGCTAGATAGTCAATATACTCTCAGGTGTATAATCAGAGGTAAGATGAAGTTCAAACACGTGAGAAACTGAAGCACCAAGTAATCACTCCATTGTGTCTTAACTAGAACAAGGATGAAGAGGACACCGGCTTTATGGAAGCTGAAGCTACATTCCTGACAAATGTTTGTCGTTGTTGTCATCCTCCTCCTCCTCCTCATCATCCCCATCATCTTCCTCCTCATCATTCTCATCCTCATCATCCTCATCGTCATTACATTCTTCTTGTACAGGCCTGAAGGGAGAATCAGGCAGATTTTTTCTTTTTGAGACAAGGCCTCTGATGGTCCTGAATCTGGCCATGTAGGCTAAACTGACTGCCCACCAAGCCTCAGGCATCTACCAGTTCCCACCTCTCCCGTGCTAGGATTACAACTGCATGTCACCATGCCCAGATTTTGTTTAATGTGTGCTCCCCCCCCACACCTTATTTCCTTTTGGGTTTTGTTTTATTTTGTTCTCTGAGACAGGGTTTCTCTGTGTAGACTTCGCTGTCCTGGACTCCCTTAGTAGACCAGGTTGGCCTCAAACTCACAGTGATCTGCCTGCCTCTGCCTCCCAAGTGCTGGGCTTAAAGGCGCATGCCACCACACCTGGCATGCCCCCCTTTTTTATACTTGGGTTTGGGGGTTTGCACAAGCACTTTGTGGACTGAACCATCTCTCCAGTGCTGGCCTCGCTCTTTATCATGCATGTTTTCATTTATTTTTTTCTAATCATGTCTTATTCCTTCCAGTGTTCCTGGTAGACTTAAATGAAAATCCTTTCCAGATCAGATTCTCTTAGTTATAAAATAAGAAGGGCAAAGTGTGAGCAGTGTATGAACGAAGAGGGTAGAAACTACAGCAGAGTGAGGAAGGAGTCTTAAAGTTGGACTACATATAGTATTTCCCCAGTCCTTCTATTTTTCTGCCTCATCTGTCATCCTTGATTGTGTGTGTGTGTGTGTGTGTGTGTGTGTGTGTGTCTTTTAAACCCTCTTCTGAAAAACACATGTAAGTTTTGTGTGTGTGTTGGGGGGAGGGGTTGCTTGTTTGTTTTTGTTTTTGAGACAAGGTTTCTCTGTATAGCCCTGGCTGTCCTGGAACTCAGAGATCCACCTGCCTCTGCCTCCCAAGTGCTGAGGTTAAAGGCGTGAGATACTATGCTCAGCTAGTACTTGAAATCTTTTATCTCATATGTCATTTGTGATTTCTTTCGTATTGCCAGTTGATATCTTTTTATTTCATCATCTTAATTTTTGAGGAGTTTGTGAAGAAAGCACAAATCAAAATGTGGAATCAATGCCTCATATTTATTAGGACAGTTTTGATGACAATTTGATTTCTGCTAGGGGAAGAACTGTATTTCCTATGAGAAAACTTTTCTGGTTTTGGTATGTAACCCTTTCTTCTTTCTTTCTTTCTTCCTTCCTTCCTTTCTTTCTTTCCTTCTTTTAATTTTTATTTATTTTTATGTACTTGGGTATTTTATCTCCATGAATGTGTCTGTGTACTGCATGTTTGTATGGTGCCTAGAGAGGCCAGAAGAGGACATCAGGTCCTCTGGGACTGTAGTCAGACAACTGTAAACCCATGGGGGTTCTGGGAGTTTAACCAGGTCCTCTAAAAGAGCAGCCAGTGCTCTTAACCTCTAAGCCACCTCTCTAGCCCATGTGTGACCTGTTAACGAGATCTTATTACATACAACTAAAGCCCAGATTATGTTCTGAAATTGAAACCTTGTTTAAATATAAAGCAATATTTCCCTGCATAACTGTGTTTTTCTTTACTGTGCTGGTAATGATGTAAGCAGTTTTTATTCTTATCTTTTCTGGAGAGACAGAAGTTTTGCTCCTTTTTATGAGGCAAGAGAGGAAGTAAGGATAAAGCATGTTCAAAACTATCTCATTCATGGGAAATTTGATCTCTTGTAACCTCAGCATTTGGAAAGTAAAGGCAAGAGCGTGGGGTGGGGTGAGGGATTCAAGGCCAGCTTGGGCTACATAAAGTCATGTCTCAAAACAAAACAAAACAAAACAAAACATCCACCTGAAGCACCAACAGCTTGTTCAAAGGGCTCAGGGCAACTCTTAAGCTCCCAGAGTGGGCCAGGAGCAGAGCAAGACAGCTTGGCTTTCAGACAACACTATAGGGGTTTCACCTGAGGACTGCAACAGCTCTGTCATCGTCTGCAGAGAGCACCAGGGAGCAATGAAAGGATCACCCACAGGATTCTGTATCTAATATTGGCTTTAACCTTGACCACTTACACATTACAGTGTGTCATTGCTGCCTTGTTATCTGTGAAGTTCTGTCTTACATTATCTATATCATAGGCTGAGTGTGCTGGCTGGTTTTATGTCATCTTGACACAAGCTCTAGTCATCTGAAAGGAGGCAACTGTGATTAAGAAAATACCTCCATAAGATTGTGTTGTGGACAAACCCGTGGAACATGTTCTTAATTAGTGATTGATGGGGGAGGGCCCAGCCTATTGTGGGTGGTGCCATCCCTAGACTGGGTCCTGAGTTCTTTACAGAAAGCAGGCTGAGAGGCTAGGTGGTGGTGGGTGCACCCCCTTAATGCCTGCCCTTGGGAGGCAGAAGCAGGCAGATCTCCGTGAGTTTGAGGCCAGCCTGGACTACAGCATGAGTTCCAGAACAGCCAGAGCTGTTACACAGAAAAACTCTGTCTCAAAAAACAAAACCAAACAAACAAACAAACAAAAAAACAAAACAAAACAAGAAAGCAGACTGAGAAAGCCATGAGGACCAATCCAGTAAGCAGCATCCCTCCATGACCTCTGCATCAGTTCCTGTTTCCAGTTTGAATACTTGTCCCAACGTCCTTCAATGATGAATAGCCATGTGAAAGTGTAAGCCAAACAGATCCTTTCCTCCCCATCTTACTTTTGGTTGTGGTGTTTTATCACTGCAATAGTAACCCTAACTAAGATAGTAAGGTAGGTTTTTGTTATTGTTGTTTTGTAAATAGTAAGAACTAAGCAATAAATAAATAAGAAATAAAAGTGGATCGTATGTGTGAGTTGATTCAATCACTTAATTTTACAGATGAGAAAACTGATGTTCAAGGAGAGAAAATTACTTGCTGAAGTGAAGAATGATGGATCCTCTTAAACAATGCAGATGTCAGTCTTCAGTAAAATGACGCAATGATCTCTTAACTGTATGGCTCATATTTGCAATAGCTGAGAAGAAGCCAGCCTATATGTCTACCAACAGATGAGCCAACAAAGAAACATCACACACACACAAGCTTTATTCAGTAGTAAAGACAAATAAAATTATGTAAGTTGCAGGAAAATGGATGGATCTGGAGACTACCATGTTAAGTAAAACAAGCCAGACTCAAAATATCAAATATTGCAAGTTTCTACTCATATATGGAATCTATATCTGAAACTATATACACCAGACATAAAGGTATACAGAGGACACATGGTGAGGAGACTTAAAAGGAAGAGGGAAATAAGAGTAATGGGGGGAAACAGAAAGAAAAAAATGTTGCTTCCCCCCCCCTCACACACTCTAGTTTTACATATGCACACATGACATGAAAACAGAAAAGGGGATCGATCTCTGGGAGAAAGAATGGGGCCAGCAGGAAGCAGAAGGGGAGTAAGGGAAGGTAATGAGAGGTAATTATGAGCAAAACACAGTGAAAATACTATAGTGGAACTCAGTATTTTCTGTGCCAGGTGAACCAAATCAGTAGTATTTTTAAAAGAGAACCATATAACTCCAGAAGAACACTAAAAGATCAGTTACCCGGGTCCACGTGATGATGTGGCTGAAAGCCGACCTGTCACTGCTATGGTTTGAGTCGGCAGGAGATGCACAGACTAAAGTGAAACCTTCACACTGGGCTTTGCTCAAATATCACATACCAGCTAGGCAATCAATCCAACAGACACAATGCAGAGGCCAGTGGGTTCAGGTGACAGCTGCCCTGTGTCTGATGTATACAATGAAGAGTTCTCTGGGTGAGGTTTCCAAAAAGAGAAGCACCTGCCTCTGCCTCCCGATTAAAGGTGTGTGCCACCATGCCCGGCTGAGAAGAAATATATTTATTTGCCACTGCTTAGCTGACCCATCCCAGGAGCAGAGAGTGAAAGAGTTGTACCTTCTGCCCATTGAAAGTGTTCTTGGACCAGAGAAAAACAGTGAATCTGACCTTTTAAAGAAAGTCCCCAAGATTTTTCAATGTCTTCTGTTTTCCAAGTTTCTGTGTTTGGTTTTTAGTTCAGAGTCACAGCCCACAATTAGCAGGTTTTCTAGGTAAAATATCTCAACAGGTTACAAAGCAATTCTTTTTTTTTTCCTGTATTAATATATTAGCATTGTATTTCATACAGTCCTTGAGAAAGAAAGTATTGAGCTAGTGTTGGGAGTTGCTCTGGGGCTGCTGTATATTTAAATGCTAAGTACTGGGCCCCGAGATCTGGATACAGTCTAGATGAGTATATCCTCACATACACTGAATGATGTGCAAACTTTGCTCCCCATATTCTCTGATTGATTAAATAAAGTTGGTGACAGCCAATTACTGGGCAGAATAGAGATAGGCGGGGCTTTGGTTCCTGGGCTGGGGGTGGTAGTGGTCTCAAGTAGGGACCATGAGACTGAGAGAGGGAGAGAAGGAAGAAGCTGGAGAAAGAAAATGTCACCTGATGGAGCAGATCTACCCTAGACAAGATGACTTACTGGCAAGTAACTTGGGGAATGCAGCTGGAAAGCAGCCAACTAGTTTAGAAAATTGATTTAAATTGTGCCTTCAGTTATTGTGCTAATACTTGTTTAAATAAATTAATAGGTCTCTATCTCTATTATTGAGGGCTAGCCAGGATAGTTGAGCCTTCACAGGTTAAATATTCAACAACAAATTAATCCAGAGATTTCTCTAAGAGAGCCATATAAATCCAGCTTCTATGAGGTGTGAACTTTAATGATCTCACAGTTTTGCTCAGTGAAGCTTGTCTTAAAACCCATGCATTGGGAGCCAAGTATGGTGGTGAACACCTTTAATCCCAGCGCTTGAAAGAAATAGACAGTGGATCTCTGTGAGTTTGAGGCCAGCCTGGTCTACACAGTGAGTTCCAGGACAGCCAGAGCTACATAGACCCTGCTTCAAAAACAAAACAAAACAACAAAACTATGGCAGGGCTGGAATTGCTCATCGGATGAGAGCACTAGCTGCTCTTTCAGAAGACCCAGGTTTGATTCCCAGCACCTGTATGGCAGCTCACTAGCTTCTGTGAGTCAGTCTCAGGGAATCCAACACCTTTTGCCCTCTGTGTGCACTCAGCACGCACGTAATACACAAACATGTATTCAGACAAAACACCCACATATAAAATAAGTAAAATTTTAAAACAAAACAGAAACCTATTAGGCATTGGTCATGAAGAAACAGCTCAGTGGGTAGAAGTGCTCTCCTGGAATGAGTTAAGTGTAGAATTGAATGCCTGTAATCCCAGCACCCTGGGACATTAAGGAGTGGAGGCAGGAGGATCCAGGGCTCCAGGCCAGCCCAAGCGACATGAGATTCCTAGCAACACACGAATGTTGAATGGTTTTCCTCCCATCCCAGAGCTTCCAAAATAATGATCTAGACTCAAAATATATTTAAAAATACCTAAGGCCATATAGCTAGGCTCTTCTTTGACTAGCTCACAACTTAAAATAACCCATTTATTCTAATCTGCATCCTGCCACGTGGCTGGCTACCTGTACTCAGGTACTATGCGCCTGTACTACTCACATCTTCCTGGGCAAATCTCCTCCACCTGACTCTATCCTAGAATCCTTCCTGCCTCCAGCGTGTCCCACCTTCTATTCTACCCATCGGCCACAGTTTTTTTTTTTAATTGACAATGTATCTATACAATACACAAGATATTCTCTCTACACACAAATACTCATGCCTTAAAAGTATGCACTCTGGCCTTTCTGTTTCTGGTCCATTGCTTCAACACTAAGTCCAGCCTTCTCTTCTTTCTTTCTTTTCTTTTCTTTTCTTTTTTTTTTTTAAAGGACATATTTATTTATTATTATGTGTAAGTGCTCTGCCTGCATATACACCTGCAGGCCAGAAGAGGGTGTCAGATTCCATTACAGATGGTTGTGAGCCATCATGTGGTTGCTGGGAATTGAACTCAGGACCTCTGGATTAGCAGTCAGTGCCCTTAACATCTGAGCCATCTCTCTAGCCCCATAAATGGAAGCTTTTTTTTTTTTTTTTTTTTTTTTTTTTTTTTTTTTTGGTTTTCCGAGACAGGGTTTCTCTGTGTAGCCTTGGCTGTCCTGGACTCACTCTGTAGACCAGGCTGGCCTCGAACTCACAGCGATCCACCTGCCTCTGCCTCTCAAGCGCTGAGATTAAAGGCGTGCGCCACCACCGCCCTCTGATACTCATTTTCAGTGTTTTATACAATCATGCAAGATTGCAGTTTTGACTTTTTATTTTATTTTATTTTTTTGAGGAGAGGTCTTGTGCCATGCTAGATAAGTGCTTCCTGCCTATACTACCAACATTCTCCCCTTTCTATCTCCCTGGCCCCCTCCTTCCAATATATTGAGAGTTAGTAACCTAGGCTAGCCTAGAACCTGTAATCTTCCTGCCTCACACTCCTGAGTGCTGATAGTGCAGTCTTGTGCCATCACACTCCGTGGTTTTTTTTTTTTTTTTAAATCTTTCTTTATGACAGTTCTTCCACACTGTTCTGTGCCCCTCCCCAAATCAAACTCCTAGAAATTGAAGTTTGGCCATGTCTTTACAGGATGTTGACCCTAAATTTTGTTCTTACTGTCTGGTTATCTTTTCTTGGGTTTCTTTTGGGACAGTGTTTTGAACCAAGTACTTGATTGACAGCATTGTCGGGATCATTGTCAGATTGCCTTTGAGCTCTGGCTCCACCTCTTCATAGCTGCATGGCTGTTGGCAAGTCTCTTAAACATCTGTGCCTTATTTCTTCACTTGTGAGGTGCAGACAGTTGATAGCCTAGTAGGGTGTTGGGGCTGAGTTAATGCAGTTAACTGCAATGAGCTATAGCTTACTGGCAAAGCAGCCTCTCAGCGTGACTTAGATCTTCAGCACCACCAAAAGGCAAAGGAAAAAAAGAACCTGTTCTTACTATATCTGGCACATAGAACATGTGGCAAATATGGTAGTTCTTGCTGTTGTCACTACTGTCTTTCCTGCAGACTGTAGAGCTCATCAACTTTTTTTTAATGTGGAGAAAGCAAAATGATACAAGAAAGAAAGATAAGTTCAAAATATTATACTCCCTCACCGACATTATTATCACATTAGCTTTAATTTTTCATCCTTTACTTTTAATGGCAGCAACTTGAATTCTCCACCATTTCTCCTGTACATGTTGATCACTTCAGTTTTTTTTTTTAAAGCGGGAATAAAGAATGTTTATTTTGGAGTCAAATGTGAGTGATCTATGCCCGATCACTTCAGTTTATATGACATTCTTTTCTTTTCTGTTTTTAAAAAAGTCATCAGGACTGACTTTTCTATAATAACTTCCAAATTTTCTAAGTAGTTCATAAAGTCTTTACTGGGAAGGTCAAATACAGGTAATCTTCTTGCACAGTAAACAACAAAGGACAGAAGGAAAACAACTTACATTTTACTGGAACCTGAGTTAAGAAATAGGGGCAACAGAACAAATAGCAAACAACCACTTGAGTTACATCAGAATGAAAAGAGAAGCAATGACCTGGGTTTCCAGTCTGACACTGTTACACAATTTCACAGAATGTGAAAATTTACCTATTACACATTCGAATTTGCTCCAGAGGCCTAAAAAGCAAAAAGAACAACTTTCTGAGAGTACAACTAATGCTTACAGGTAATTGTCAGAGAGCACTGTTGCTGATGGACAGCCCCACACACACTCACATATGGTCTCCACTAATTGGAATTTAGGGTGGTATCAAAAAACAAACAAACAAACAAACATGCCATACAAATCAACTATAATACAAGGTTTACTTCCAATACTTTGAAAGTGCTATTGCAGACTGTTTAGGATAATTAAGTAATACAAATTAATTGTAAGTTGATCAAATTATGGTCATGTCAATTGCTAGTCTGTTTTCATCACAAGAATATACATCCTAGGTTTAACAGAATCTATGATTCTCTAGATTGATAAGGTAAAATAGATAAGGTCTTCAAAAACCTCAGGGACCTACAGAATATGACATTTAAAGATGTTGTTATTATTTTAAAGATTTTTTGACAAGACAGGTTAACTCCTGGCAACACCCAGCCTACCTCAAAGATGATGATGGCCATCAAAGAACCTCCTCATGGAGATGGCTTCAAATGTGACAAACCAGGCACTGGGCAAAAATGTCCTCGTTTTGACCACTGACAGAAATCTGCTAAAAATAGGCAAGCCTGGATGCAGGCAGAGTCGACAGCCAAACTCTGCCAAGACAGGGTAAGCAGTCCTCAGTAGTTCCTGCCTCACAAATATGTCTGTCAGATATACTGGGCCAGAAGGCTGCAGATGATGCTCCAACGTTATAGAGGGTGACTGTTCAAGCAGCAAAGCTTCTCTGTCATTTTTTTTTTCATTTTGGATGCTGCTAACCTGTACTTCTTGTTTACTCAGGTAACTAATTTTATTCCTTCTCAAGTCTCATGGCGTTGAAGACAAGATAGCTTAGTTTTACAATCCAGTCTATCTGTTTAGGGGTTAAGATTTTTTTTTTTTAGGCCTAGATAGATATTTTAAGTTGAGAGAGATAAGATATAATAGATATTGATTTACATTCAGAATTTTAGGCTCAGAAGAAAGATGTTTTCTTCAAGGTTGCCAAATACAAATAGCCAAAACAATATGAATGTAACATTTATATAATTTCTGACTCTTTCGTGGTGGTTCTTGCTGTATGTAGCTTATTGCATATATGTGTAATAATATAAATGTATATGTAAAAAAGAAAGAAATCCACATAATAATGGGGGAATAAATGAAGTTGGAAGAGGGACATGTTGTAGAGGACATAGGGAAACTGGAAAAGGCATATGATAAGGTGGGTATAATAATATTTCATGTTTCCATATATGAAGTTCTCAAGAATAAAAAAAAATTACAATTATAATTAAAGATCAAATAAACTAACTGTCCCATCTTGCCAATTACAAACCTGTGATGGTGATATTTTTATATCTGAGAAAAATGTGGCCTCTATTTGTGTCTCAGTTGAAATTATACTTTTCTTTCCCTCTTTGCAGGTGGCAGTTTATTAACTTTAATGTCTGTAAGGCAAGACTTCAGACGCTCTTCGGTTTTAGCATAAAGCACAAGATTTTCTGGGTGAACACGACTATAAAAGGCTGAAATAAAGATATGTAATCCCATAAAATTTCATGTAAGTGAGAGAAACTGAAAATGTAAGAGTTTTGGGGTTTGCCCTCTATTTATTTTATTTTATTTTTTTATTTCTTCCAGTTAAACTGATTTCCTCATGCTGTTTCTGGATTATAGCCAGAATCAACTTTGCCTGTTTCTAATCAAATAACAGAGGAGATCATTTAGAAATTCTGACTTCAGTTAGAAGTTCCTGGGAGGCTGTGTCTGAGCTTAGCTGAGTACGGATTTACTTTGACTTGAGGTGAGTTCTTCTCTGCATTCTTGACTGGACTGTAACAATGCTGCCTTTTTCCATGAGAGTGACTGACAGTCACCACGACACACACACACAAATACCAATTGGGTTTTTAAAAATTAATTAAACATTTTTTATTTTGTACATATACATTTATATTTTTACACACATAGATAATAAACTACCTATAGCAAGGAGAACTATGACACAATCAGGAATTATATAAATGTTACATTCATAGTGTTTTGTCTATTTGTATTTGACAGCCTGGAAGAAAACATCTTTCCTATTTTGGTGCATCTAAAGTTCTGAATGTAAATCAATCTCAATCACATCTTGTCATTATTAACTTAACCCACTGGGTTTTGAGAGAGAGTGGAATGGTTGACAATAAGGCAGATCTGCAATTTGGAGGAGAGATTTAGAATTTAATTAGCTTCCAGGATCCTTATGTTTTGAGTTAGTTGGATGGGAGTTCAAAGTAGGACTTTCCATTTCAGTCTATAAAATGAAAAACAGAGTAGACCACCTTGCGATTTGGGTTTCTCAAATGCTTTTCTTTACTTCAGCTATTTGGAGATTTTTAGAGCTTTTTAAAGATATAAGTACTTAATATAAATAACAAGGGTATAGTTATATTCCACTTTCAGAAATGAGGGCAAGTTTGGAAAAAGCAGCATATCGTGGGTCTCTCAGGCTGTGCTTATGAGTAAAATTTTAACTGTCTAAATTAAGGTTGTAGCTCATGTGTGACTGCTAAGTTAGAAAATGTACTGACTTCAATAACTTTTTTCTTTTAAAAAATTTTTTTTCATTTTATTGAAAAGTTACCGCTACCCCCGCTACTCCTCCTTGTTCCTCCCTAGTTCCCACCACCCCACCCCCCACCCCAAATCTGGATCTACTCCCTGTCTCTCATAGAAAACAAACAGGCTTCTAAGGGATTAATATAAAATAATGTAATATCAGAAAACCAAAACACATCAGAGTTGGACAAGACAAACAAACAGAAAGAAAAGAGTCCAAGAGAAGGCACAGGAAACAGACTCATTTGTTTGCACACCCAGGAATCCATAAAAACACTAAACTGGAAGTATAATATATATATGCCAAGGACCTGCTACAGACCTGTGCAGGCCCTGTGCATGCTGCCTGGGTCTCTGTGACTTCATGTGTGCATTGGTCATACTGATTCAGCGGGCCTTGTTGTCTTCATGTCCCACACACCCTCTGGCTCTTACACTCTTTCTGCCTCCTCTTCTTCAGGATTCTCTGAGGCCTGAGGGGAAGGATTTGATAGAAACACACTGTTTAGTGCTGAGGGTTCCAAGGTCTCTCACTTTTGGCATAAAGTCTGGCTGTGGGTCTGTGATTTGGTCCCCTCTGTCGCAGGAGGAAGCTTCTCTTATGATTGCTAAGCAAGGCACTGATTTGCTTCTCTGTCAGTCTATCGTCTCATAATGGCCCATTCAAAACATATCATTTAAAAAATGTTTATATGCTACTAACATACTATGTTTTGTGATTCTACTTATAAAAGGCATGTATTAGCCAAAGCAAAGTTATTTCCGAAGTTAGACATTTTTGCCTTTAAGTTTAATGCAGTATAATTTGCTAAGTTTTACACAGTTAGTCAGAAATGGGGAGTGGTGGGTGGCACATGCCTGTAAGACAGCATTTGGGAGGCAGAAGCACCAGGATCATTCCAAGTTTGAGTCAAACCTGGGTGACACTAGGAGTTCCAGGTTAGCAAGAGTTATGCAGGGAAACCCTATATCAAAAAAGTCACACAATACATGCAAGCACGCACGCCCAGTAAAACACACACACACACACACACACACACACACACACACACACACACACAAACACACACGGCCCTCTGACTCTGTCTCTGTCTCTGTGTCTCTGTCTGTCTGTCTGTCCCTCCCTCTCTCTCTCTCTCTCTCTCTCTCTCTCTATCTATCTATCTCTCTATCTCTCTGTGTCTTACTGGGTCATAAATTAAAAATTATAGCCTTAAAACCATTTACTTATTTAGGCTCTGGGAATTGAACCAGGAACCTTAGTCATGTGAGGCATAGTCTACTAGTGAACTACATCCCCAGCCTCCTTTAAATAATTCATATTGAATAATATAGCCTATCTGAGAGCAGCTATTTGAAGACAGTTTTGAGGGGTAACTAATGTTACAATAATTTTAAGGTGTAATTATTTATAAGTCAATATACCTAAACCAAAAATAGTATAGAAGAAATATAACCATTCATAGTGACTGTTAAAGAATGGCATGATATTAGTATAAACTAGATTGTAAAGTAAAAGATGTTCAATATCATGAATAATGAAGGCTAGATTTTCATCTAAATTACTTGTGTGTGTGTGTGTGTGTGTGTGTGTGTGTGTGTGTGTATGAGAGAGGGGGTGACATGATGTGTGTATGAATGCAGCCATGTCTCTGGTCATAGAACAACTCTCTGAGTCATGTTTTCCCTTCCCACCATGAGTTCTGGGAGTCAACCTCAGGTAGTAAGGTATACTAGTTGCTTTTCTATTTCTGTGACCATGACCTTAGTAATTTATGAAAGCATTTCTTTGGGCTTATGGTTCCAGACTTAGAGTTCATGATTGTAAGGCAGAGGCAGTAGGTACAGCTGGCACAGTAAGCTGAGAGCTCACATCTTGAAGCACAAACAGGAAGCAGAGAGAACAACTTATGTATGGCTAGAGGAGTTAAAACCTCCAAGTTTGACCCCATTGACACAACTTGTCCAGCAAAGCCACATCTTCTGAACCTACCCAAGCAATGCCACCCAATCGGCGGCACCAACTATTCAAACACCTGAGACTATAGGGGCATTTCTCATCTAAACCACCACACATGGCCTCTGAAAAGGGCTTTTATCTGCTAAGACATGTCCCTGCCCAAGGCCAGACTTTCAAAGAAAACTTCATAATATCCCTCAAATTCTTCCATTATGAGGTAGATGTTGGGTAGAAGTACAAATCAGGACATATAAAATTTAGAAGACTTGGCATATTCTTGGGAATATGTTTGATAATAACATTAATATACACCCTTTGAAAAAGATACAACATTCTGAAATGTCTTTTTGTTTGAAGATCTGCAGGACAGAGGCGGCTTTTGAGTTGGTAACACAAGTCAACCAAGAGACAGAAACCTGTCAAAATGTTTCTATTGGCTTTAATCTTTTTTCTGCTAAATATTATGCTAAGCAAGATTTCTTTAATTTAGAAAACCATTTATTTATTTGTTTGTTGGTTTATATGTGTGGTGTGGTGTGTGTGTGCATAGACGTATGTATGGCTGCATGTACGTAGGTTGGAGGGCAACTTCCAGGTACCCCGTCTCTCCTTCCATCACGTAGTTCTAAAGATGGAGGGCATGTCCTCCAGCTTCTTAGGAAGTGTCTTTTACTACTAAGATAGCTTGCTTTATAAATAAAGCAAAATTTATATGTTAAATAATATGTAGCATAATGCTTATATATGCATAAAAACTATATATAAGATATAAATATATCTTCCAAAGCACATTTTATTTACCTGTTTTTAACTTTTTTTTTTCTTATTTTTGAGATGGTTTCTCTGTGTAGCCTTGGCTGTCCTGGACTTGCTTTGTAGTCCAGGCTGACCTCGAATTTACAGAGATCCACCTGCCTCTGCCTCCCGAGTGCTGGGATTAAAGGCATGCACTGCCACCACCACCTGGCTCTTAACTTTTTATTTGATGTTTATTTCTTTAAAAAGAAGTTTATCGAATCCATCTACCATTCTCTATACTCTCCCCTCCAATTCCTTCCTTATCCCCTCCACTACTGTTCTCTCCCAACGTCATGTGCTTTTTTTTTAAACTGACTTAAAAACAAACACACAAACAAAACAAAATAAACAAAAAACACCTTCTGCCTCTACATGCATGGGTGTGGACCACCCTATTGGAGCATAAGTAGCCTCTCCCAGGGCATGTCTATGAAGAGAGCTAATTTTCCCTCATCGGCCACCAGTTGCCAATAGCTCCTCGGTAGAAGGAGGGTCTTTATGACTCCTTCTCCCACCCATGCTTGGACTTTGCCTGGATGAATCTTGTGCGGGTTTTAGCACGCAATCATAGGCGCTCTAAATTCATGTGCATATGAACTCTCATGCCCAGAAAACACAGTTTCAATGTAGTCATCAACTACTTCTGCCTCTCAGAGTCCTTCCAGGTCTACTAGTCTCCTTTAATCTCTTGTACCACTGTATAGAAGTCAAAAGCTCCAGTACCAGTGACCACTTACTGATTTTGTAACCTCTATGGGTATTCCAAAGGAAACACATATAACTGAAGATTCAAAGCTAACATACACAAGTGAGAGAAAACAGGAGATGTTTATCTTTTGTGGTCTGGGTTACCTCATTCAGAATAATTGTCTCCAGCTCTATCCAATTACTTGAAATTTTTCATTTTTCTTTTTTTTTTTTTAATTTCATTTTCCTTAATGGCTGAATAAAATTTTGCTGTGTAAATGTAGCACATTTTCATTATCCATTCATCAGTTGGCGGACATCTGTGATGCTTCTGTTTCCTAGCTCTCTTGAATAGAGAGCATCAGAATATAGAATCTTTTTTTAAAAGATTTATTTATTTATTATGTATACAGTGCTCTGCCTGCATGACAGAAGAGGGCATTAATCACATTATAGATGGCTGTGAGCCATCATGTGGTTGCTGGGAAATGAACTCAGGACCTCTGGTAAAGCAGTCAGTGCTCTTAACCTCTGAGCCATCTCTCCGGCCTCAGGATATAGAATCGTTTTGGTATGTGCTCCAGAGTGATATAGCTGGATCTTATGGTAGATCTATTTCTAGCTCTTTGAGAAACCTCTACTCCGATTTTCATAGTGGCTGTACCAGTTATGCTTGCACCAGCAGTGGATAAGTGTATATTTTCCTCTTTCCCCACATCCATGCCAGCATGTATTGTCATTTCCTCCTCCTCCTCCTCCTCTTCCTCCTCCTTTTCATCTTCTTCTTTTAGTTTTTTCAAGACAGGGTTTCTCTGTGTAGCCCTGGCTGTCCTGGACTAGCTTTGTAGACTAAGCTGGCCTCTAACTCACAGAGATCCATCTGCCTCTGCCCCCGCCTTCCCGCCCTGCGAGTGCTAAGATTACAGGTGTGCACCGTCATGCCTGGCTGCTGCTGCTTCTTCTTTTTCTTCTAATTGGGCCATTCTGCCTAGGATGAAATAAAACCTCAAAGTAGTTTTAATTTGTCTGATTCCAATGACTAAGCATGTTGAACATTAAAAACAAAATGTTTCTCACCTCGATTTATATTTCATCTTCAAGAACTATTTGTTTAGTTCCATGTTCCACTTTTTAATAACTGGGTTGTCTGTTTCCTTGATGTTTTATTTTTTGAGTTCTTTGTATACTCTAGATACTAATCCTCTGTGTAGCTGGTAGAGACTTTTCCTATTCTGTAGCTTGTCTCTTCACTAAAACGATCATGTTCTTTGCCATGGCTTTTTAGTTTCATGGGGTCCCATTTATCAAATTTGGGTCTTAATTACTTCACTTCTGGGGTCCTATGCAGAAAGTTCTTTCCCTTGCCAATGATCCCATGAGATTTAGGGTATCGTGTTTTATGTTGTGGTCCTGGATCTATTTGAAATTGAGTTTTGGTCAGGGTCAGAGATAAGGATCCAATTTTATTCCTCTACACACAGCTATGCAGTTTGACTAGCACAATTTTTATGGAGATGATGTATTTTCTCAAATGTGCATCGTTGGCGTCTTTATCAGAACTCAGGTACCCGTAGAAGGCTGTTTGTATATGGGTCATCAATTCTATCCCATTGATCAATGTCCTGGCCATTCTGCAGCCAGTTTTATTGACGGTAGGGGAACTGAGACCTTCCTAATTTGTAGTCATGGACTTCAATAATTGTTTAAGTGTTAAGTCACCATGCTGAAGCTGTGATAGTCACTGGAATCACCTGGAACTCTTCAACACCTTCTAGTGACTCACACCTGTAGTGGTGGTTTATGAAGGAGGGTTGCTCCAAGTTCAAGGTTAGCCTGGAAAGCAGAGTGAGTGGCAGGCCAGTCGGGGCTACAGAGCGAGTATTGCCTAATAAATAAATACAAAACAACAACAACAGCATAAAAACAGAACAGATCAAAATTCTAAGGCCTTACTACTACCATCTATAAGACATTGAGTCCCCTACCCCACTCTACTCCGCCTATCCCAGTGAGTAACATAGTTTAGGAAGCAGTTATTTTGCTACAAAGGGGCAGAGAAAGTGGTTGGTGAAAAGATTAGCAGGTATATGTTCTATCAAAATACAAATGGGCCCATAAACAGTGCAGTTGACTCCAGCTGAAATTGTATATAAAACTTAAAACTGCAAACATTTTTCATCATTAGTTCTAAAGTTTATGAAAAAACTCACCATTGTAGCAGTTACTCTGAGCAAATGTTTTCAACAGGAATCATGACTTGAGGATTGATTTAAAGGAGCTTGAGGTATAAGCTTATCAGGAGAGAACTTGCCTAGAACGCACAAGGCTCCTGGGGTTTGATCTTCAGCCCTGAGAAAGGCAATCTCAAGGGATGGAAGCCAGGCATTTCAGGTAGAAGCAGAAAAGTCTTGGACTTGAAGTCAGCCTGGGCTGCATAATGAGACTTGAGAAGGAGGATGAGGAGGGGAGGAGAGAGGAGGAGGAGGAGGAGGATAAGGAGGGAAGAGGGGAGTCAGAGGGAGGAGAAACCGCAGCTGTAATGGTAGCTTTCTTCCACAAATTTAATAAAGCATCATGATTTCTTGCCTACATGTTAAGATATCAAGACAGTGTGCAGCACTAAGGAACCTGAAGCAGGGAGGTCTCTGTGAGTTCAAGGCCAACCTGTCAAGCATGGACATTCTGGACCAACCAGCGGGCTACACAGGGAGGCCCTGCCTCGAGAAAGAGAGAGAAAGAAAACAGTGCGCACTAACCTTCTATTATAGCTCCCTTCTTCTAAAAACGTAAATAGTCCCTTACTTAGGAGACTAGCATTTCACATCATTATCTGGTATTCATGCATACCCAGATAGCTAAAGATAGCATCTCAAAATGTCTGCACGACGGTAAGGTGGGCAGGAGTCTCATCTCCACTTTACAGAGCAGGATCACTTTAGGAAGTGGCTTAAAGTCATACAGCTAGAAACTGGCTGGGCCAAAATACCGTGTCAGGTCTTTCTGCAGAAGGCGCCTGTCTGTGTCGGCACTCCCGTGAAGCCACACATTTGAGCCCTTGACGAAACCGAAGCCCTTTGTGCGTCTGTGTTACTGAGCAGGTTTGATTCTTTCTAAGCTTTGAGGGAGCCGATTCCCATCACTCTGTGTGACGGAAGGCTGAATGGTAAGTACGGATGCAGTCCTGGCTGCCCCTCCGGTGCTCTGGAGCTGTGTGAACTTCCGGTCTCATGAGGAATTCTTTTTCTTGTAGTCCTTTCGGTGGGAAGAATGGGGGAGATTCACGGCTTCATCTTGGTCACCATTGCTCTCCTAATGGGCAGGGAAAGCTGGGTAAGCCCCTCCGCAGACTGTTGTACCTGTAAGACCTGCTAGGAGATGGAATTTCTTTTTACTTTTCAGAAACCATTATTAACTTGCCACTACTAAAAAAACTAAGGGTGGGTGGGAGGAATGAGAAGGTTCTGTGGAAACGTGTGGCACAAAGTAAACATTTAAATACTTTAAAAATGAAAATCAGGATTCACAACACATCAGGGAAATATTTTTAAGCTGGCTGTTATTCCCTTTTTTCACATGCTCACCGGGCACTCAAAACTGGCCATAGTAGTTAGTACTGGTCTTGGGTCAATACTGGACATTATTGACACGTACTACCAAGATTATCTGAGGGTGCTTTCAGTGAACCTGTGCCACCATTCATCCCAAAGGATTGAACACTAACTTATTCGAAGTTCTGGGCAAAATCAAATGGCTTTCTAGTTGAACTAGCACTCTGAAATGGGAGTGGGAGACACAACAGAATCAAGGCTTTATTTAAGATTTTATCTAGATTATTAACACCATTCCTTTCCCACGGACATGGGATGCACATTGCCTTGCAGGCCCTTGAGAATGAGGACTGTCCGCAGGAGCAGGTGAGACTCAGAGCTCAGGTGCACCAGCTGGAGACCCGGGTCAAACAACAACAGGCCATGATCGAACGGCTCTTGCATGAGAAGGAAGTCCAGTTCCTGGATAAAGGACAGGAGGACAATTTCATTGACCTTGGAGGCAAGAGGCACTATGCAGGTCAGAACCGGTTTTCTTAAACATTTCAACCATTCGTGTCACACATTTATATGCAGGCATGGTCCTAGACACTCAGTGCCTTTGGGCTTTTTCTTTGTTCAGTTTTTGACTTTTTGTTTGTAGTTTTCAACTCGGGATCTCACTACATAGCTTAGGCTGGCCTGGTCCTTAACCATCTTTCCTGCCTCAGGCTCCTCAAGTGCTGGGATTTCAGGTGTGTCCCCCACCACGCTCAGCTCACCTCACATCCTGCTAAAAAGCTACACCCATTCCAATTATAAGCAATATAACTCATTGCATCAATTTAAAATGTCTTCTACTATAGTTTATACTTCTTCCCTCTAGCATGTGCCCGAAAGTATTTGATATAGATACTAAGTATCATAGAATTTCTGTATGTTAATAAGAAATCAGGACAACATATTGTTAAATAGCCACCTATAAATAGCAGAATATATAAATTGAGAATACTTATATTTAAACTTTGTTTTTATTCATATTTTTCCTCCTTATATGTATGCAGTTTTCCCTTCTGATTATTTTGAACTGGGTCTCTCTGTGCTGTCTAGTCTAGTCTTTAACTTCAGAGTGAAAACAATCCTTCTACCTCAACTTCCTGAGTAGCGTGGACCACAGGTGTGTGCCACCATACCTGGCTCTCTCCTCTGGAACCCACAGTGAAAAATAAATTACTAGAAGGAAAGGATGAGAAAAGAAAAAAAGAAAAAGGAAAATAAGTTTTTAAATATTTCTATTTAATGGTTTGGCATTTTTTCCGTCTGATCAGGCCAACATTTATCTTCTAGAAAGAAATTAATATTTAACTGTGAGCTCAGTATAAATACCACTGCACACATCAATATTCCCCATAGGGGGAAATATGTCCCTTTGATGTCCTATGTATATAAATGGCTTCGGTTAGAGTAAGCAGTGGTGGTTAGAAACAAAGAGAACGGTGTCTAGAACTCCTTGTTCACCAGTCTTCTCTATGCTGCACTGCTATGGTGTGTTAATTTCTCTGCTTATGAATATAAGTCTAAGTTAATCAGTTAACTGGTTGCTGTATAAGGTTTGAAAAGATATCCAATGCATTTAACATATTTATTACTACGCCATATGTATGGATGTTTTGCCTGTATGTGTATGTCTGTGTACTATTTGCATGCGTGGTGCCCGTGGAGGGCACAGAAGGAGTCAGATCCTCTGAACTGGAGTTACAGATAGTTGTGAGGTGCCATGTTGATGCTGAGAATTGAACCCAGGTCCTCTTGAAGAACAGCCAGAGCTATCTCTCTAGACCTGCTCAGGGTATTTTATCTCCCTATTGACTATCAGAGTTGTGAAACACAGTTGATGCTCAGTTTTACAGATGAAAGAAATGGGAATATATGAGAAAATGTAAGTTGAGAAATGTATCTGACTATAATCAAAAGCAGATGGCCGGGTGGTGGTGGTGCACGCCTTTAATTCCAGAACTCAGGAGGCAGAGGCAGGCAGATCGCTGTGAGTTTGAGGCCAATCTGGTCTATAAAGTGAGTCCAAGACAGGCAAGGCTACACAGAGAAACCCTGTCTTGAAAAAACTGAAAAAGGAAAAAAAAAAAAAAATCAGAAGCAGATGTAAAGAACATGTCAATCTGACAGGAATAAAAACTCCCAATTTTGTGCCTGTAATTGTACAACTTTTTCCATCACTGAGAAAAAAAATACCCGACTAGAAGCAATTTAAGGAAGGAGGGATTTGTTTTGGCCTACAGTTTGAGGGGATACACTCCATCGTGGCAGGGAAAGCATAAAGAGCAGGAGACCGCCCGGTCACACAGCATGTGCAGCAGGAAGCAGAGAGTGAGGGGAAGTGGGGTGGGGCCTTAACCCTGAAGCCATCCCTAATGACCGCCTTCTCCAGCCTAGCTCCACCTCCTAAAAGTTCCACAGTCTCCCCAAACAACGCCACCATCTGGGGACCAAATGTTTAAGGCATGGGGTTAGGAAGGCATTTTGTATTTAAACCATATGCGGGATTTAGAGTCCTGAGAGCTATAGAATTTAGGCCTGAGGAGAACACTCACTTTCCCTGGCTTTACCCAGATCCTACTGTCTCTGTCTCTGTCTCTGTCTCTGTCTCTGTCTCTGTCTCTGTCTGTCTGTCTGTCTGTCTGTCTGTCTGTCTGGTTGCCTTTCTCTCTCTCTCTCTCTCTCTGTCTCTCTCTCTGTCTCTCTCTCTGTCTCTGTCTCTGTCTCTCTCTCTCTCTCTCTCTCTCTCTCTCTCTCTCTCTCTCTCTCTCTCTCCTTCCCTCCCTCTCCCTCCTCCCCCTCCTCCCCCTCCTCCCCTACTCTGTTTCCCTCTCCCCCTCCCCCTCCCTCTCCCCCTCCCTCCCCTTACCTCAGACTGCTTGCCTTGGATTCCTAACCTTCTGCTGCCCAAACTGAGGTGATTCCCATTGCTATGGTAAAAGCAACTTACAGTTTCCACATCACAGTCCACCACTGAAAGAAGTGAGGGCAGGAACCAGGAGGCAGTAACATTGCTTCCTGGATCACTCCCCATGGCTTGCTCAGTTTTCTTTTCTTTTCTTTCCTTTTTAAAAATTTTATTAATTTATTCAGATTACAACTCAATTGGGTTTTTGTTGTTGTTGTTGTTTTGTTTTTTGAGACAGGGTTTCTCTGTGTGGTCTTGGCTGTCCTGGACTTGCTTTGTAGACCAGGCTTCAAACTCACAGTGATCTACCTGCCTCTGCCTCTCGAGTGCTGGGATTAGAGGCATGCGCCACCAATGCCTGGCTTACAACTCAATTGTTATCCCATCCCTTGTATCCTCCCTTTCCTCCCTCCCTCCTGCTTTCACCCTATTCCCCTCCCCTAGGTCTATGACCGAGGGGGATCTCCTCCCCCACTATATGGTCATAGGCTATCAAGTCTCATCTTGGTAGCCTGCTTATTCTTTCTTTGAGTGCCACCAGCTTTCTTTATACCATCCAGGACCATCCGCCTCGAGGAAGCGCTTGCGTACAACAGGCTGGGCTCTTCCACATCAATCGCCAATCGCAGAAATGAACCTCAGGCTTGTCCATTGGCCAGTCTGGTTGGGGACATTTTCTCAGTTGAGGTTTTTTTTCTTCCAAAATGACTCTTGCTTGTGTCAAGTTGACATAAAAAGAGCTAGCACATGAGTATCTTACTATTTAGACACCCCCCAACCCCACATTGTTTCCCCTGCTCCCCTTTAGAAGTCAGAGAAGGCCAGAGCCATTGCTGGCAGAACATGTAACAGAACTGAGACTATTTCAGGCCAAAGAGACCTGGGAAACACAAAAAGGATAGTTTGAAGAAGTCCCGGGGGCAAAGACACTGAAAGTGCATTCTAAGAAGAAAGCTCCAGAGAATATTAGTCGAGATATTAAATGAAAGGCAACATCTACAAGGAATCAGACTCTGAATATGTCCTTGGAAGACAGTGATTATCTGCCATGCTCACTCATTCAAAGTAGCTGGTGACTCCATTTGCAAGTGTCAAGCTTGCCTGCACCGACCTAACAGACGGCTACAGCTAATCGGTGAGAGGTATGAGTTTTATATTGGCATTAATGTCTCATGTTCTCAGCCAGTGGTCGTGGCGCATGCCTTTAATCCCAGCACTCAGGAGGCAGAGGCAGGTGGATCTCTGTGAGTTCGAGGCCAGCCTGGTTTACAGAGTTCCAGGACGGCCATGGCTACACAGAGAAAACCTGTCTCGAAAACCAAAACAAAACAAAACAAAACCCGCAAAACAAAAAACCCATGTTCTCAAATGCCAAAAGCCCATGTGAGCAGTTTATGGGGGCTATGTCACAACTTGACATCCTGAGATCAAGAAACTCTAGTATTAAAAAAAGAAAAGAAAAGAAACTCTAGTATTTATTTATTTATTTTTTTTGAGATAGGTTTCTCTATGTAGCCTGCCTTGGCTGTCCTGGACTCACTTTTTAGACCAAGCTGGCCTTGAACTCACAGCAATCCTCCTGCCTCTGCCTCCGGAGTGCTGGGATTAAAGGCATGCACCACCACGCCGGCTGAAACTCCAGTATTTAATAATGAGTTAAAAAGTGTCTAATCTTTGCCTCCAGGATAGATGCTATCATTATTTTAGTGTGTAGTGTGAACTGTCTGTCCAGGTGGAGATATTATCTCAATATCTTTCGAGGCTGTCTGCCATACAACTATGTTTTAAAACATAGTCTAGAACATAAACTCTGTTGAAAAAATATGTATATAAATGGGACCTATGGGGAGTTATCTATGACTATTTCCTTCATTGTACTCCAAGCTAGTTAATGAAGCATCACTTCAGGCCAAAAAATAATTTGTGAATTTGCTGATGGATATAAATGAAATTGTTTAAAAAGCGGGTCAGAGTTCTCACCAAATTTCTTTCCATGGGCTGATATGGGAGAGGGACGAGGGTGGAAAACTGAGGTGCATAGGGTTAAAATAAACCACACAGGTGTATGAAATATAATGAAATATTTTTTCAGATATATGTACTTGTATGTGTATATATGTATGTATGCATATGTACACACACACACACACACACACACACACACACACACACACACACATTAGCTACAGGTACTGTGTAGCCAGTCAAGAAAAGACTGAGCTTAGGTGTTAAAAAGTCCAGTCTTTGTTTTGAGAGTACTGGGGATCAGATCTGGAAAGCAATAGGTACTAAGGAACAAAGCAAGAAATCAGTTACTGGAAAATTCAAATTTAAATGCTAAGGTCAGAGCAGGATTTACGGTACAAGCAGGAGTAAGATAAATACTATTTGTTTTTGTTTTCAGTTTTTCAAGACAGGGTTTCTCTGTATATAGCCCTAGCTTTCCTGGAACCACTCTGTAGACCAGGCTGGCCTCAAACTCACAGAGATTCACCTGCCTCTGCCTCCCAAGTGCTGGGATTAAAGGCATGTGCCAACACCACCCAGCAAGATAAATACATTTTATATGATAGCTTGTGGTTGTGTGTGCGTGTGCATGTGTGTGTGTGTATGTGTGTGTTATGATGATAAAATGAATAATGGCTATTTTAGATGACTGTTTCTGTATATAACAACTAAAACAAATCAAGAAAGTCAGTATATTTGCATTTAATAGTCTCCACATATAGTCCAGGCATGAAAGAGAAGAAGGAATACAATCTGAAATATAGATATGGTTAGATATTACTATACCTAACATAGTTGCAAGGCTTGACTCACAATAAACATATAAGACAAACTTTACTTAAAATGTAATAGAGGGGTTAGAGAGATGGCACAGTGGTTAAAAAGTCTTTCACAGAGGAGCTGGGTTCAATCCCCAGCACCAACATGGTAGATCATGGTATCTGTACCATGTACCACATGGTATCTGCCCCTAGTTCCAACTCCAGGGGATCCAACACCCTCCATGGGCACCAGGAGCACACTTGGTACACATACTACATAACCAAACCCATTAAATCAAAACTTTAAAAAGTAATTAATTAAAAGCTAATTTTAACTGTATTTTAACATGTAATATCATATAAAGCATTTGATACTGTGCTCACATCAAAGTTTACGTTTTGGTGTCCTTAAATTCTAAAAAGTCTGTTCATGCATATGATTTGTACAAATTAGATGCCTTTGTTCTTATTTATAAGTCACTATACTGCTTAGTAAATTAGTGATTTCTCTGACTTATAATTCATCATACGCTAGCTAACATCTAATTACAAACAACCTAGTAATTTTTGCAAATGATGTATAAAGCACATATGTATATAGCATATAATTAAACTATCTTTTTAAGCACATGGAGGCTAATGACTTATGAATTAAATTATGTATTAAATTCACATTCATTGTCAACAATCACAACACATCTGTTTGGCTAATGGTACCTGCTGCTCTACAATAGCCTCTACAGAAGACTGCAGCTCCTATGGCAGTTTCTTGAGGCAGTATGGGTAGTGGTTAAGATGTACTCTTAGACACCAGGTACAAAGCCAACTGCCCTTTGTCTATCCGTGGCCCCTGGACAAACGACTTAACCGCCGTGTTACATATTCCTCCTCATAAAATGGGAATGATAAACCTTTTTATTTGTCATGAGGATTGAATGACTTAGGATTTTTGATATAACATTTAGCCTAAAGAATAATGTCATATATGCATAAACATTACCATCTAATCTCTCCCTTGTTTTTAGAGAAAATATCCCACTCACTCTATGTCACAAAAATATTGCAATATCCAAAGATATTTTTTTTTTGCCTGTTTACTTTCTTCTTCTGTCACCTGGAAATGAGGGTGACTATGGTAAGGCTAGTTCTGGCATGTCCCAGAATGCTCTATAGTCTGGTACATGTCCCCTGTTGTTAGCCTCTAAAAAAAAAAAAAAAAAATTAAGAATGCAAGGTACTCCAGGAATGATGGCTCATGTCTGTAATTCCAGGGCTAAGGAAACTAATGCAGGTTGGGAGGTAAAGGCTAACTGGATAGCCTGGAATAGACATAGTCTTTCAAAAATTAAACAAAAAAATAACATGGTTGCTAGGGGAGAGGGGGCCATTTTCAGTCTTTAGTTCTTTAGCCTTGAGCTTCAGCCACCATTCTGAGACAACAAGGAAAAAAAAAATACACCTGCTAAGTTGGGATGTCACTTTATGATGCTTAAACACACAGTCTTCCTTAAGTGACTTGCTTTCTATGCATTAGAGAAACAAGTAGGATACAATGTTTGTCAGAGAGAAGCTCACACAGGTTTTCTTCCAGTAGAAATATGAGCCTTCAAAAAGCTTTGCTTTAGGGCTGGAGAGATGGCTCAGAGGTGAAGAGCGCTGTCTGCTCTTCCAGAGGTCCTGAGTTCAATTCCCAGCAATCACATGGTAGCTCACAAGCATCTATATATAATGTGATCTGATGCCCTCTTCTAGCATGCAGGTGTACATGCAGGCAGAGCCCTGTATACATAATAAAAACAAACAAACAACAACAAAACCTATGCGTTAAAAAAAAAAAAGCCCTATAAGCTGGGTAGTGGTGGTCCACACCTTTTATCCCAGGTGAGTTTATCTCTGTGAGTTCGAGGCAAGCCTGGTCTATGGAGTGAGTTCCAGGACAGTCAGGGCTACACAGAAAAACCCTGTCTTAAAAAAAAAAGAAAGAAAGAAAGAAAGGAAGGAGGAAAGAAAGAAAGAACGAAAAGAAAAGAAAAAGAAAAAGAAAAAGAAAAAGAAAAAGAAAAAAGAATTCTATAAAAGGCTGGAAAGATGGCTCAGTGCTTAAGACCACAGACTGTTCTAGTAAAGGACCCGAGTTTTGTTCCCAGCATCTGTATCAGGCAGCGCACAACTGCTGGAGATTCCAGCACTCCAGCTACAAGAATCTGACATCCTCTTCTGGTCTGTATTCACCCACTCACTCATGCCCATACCCCCCACCCTCAGTATACATATGATATTTTTTAAATAGGTAAAACATTTCATTTATTTGTTTGTTAGTCTCGAGACAGGCTTTCTCTGTGTAGCATTGGCTGTCCTGGACTCACTTTGTAGACCAGGCTGGCTCAAACTCACAATTATCTGCCTGCCTCTGCCTCCCAAATACTGGGATTAAAGGCGTGCACTACCATGCCCGGCTAGTAAAATAGTTTAAAAGTCCTATTTATTCACAGCGTTTCCAACCTGTCCTTCTCCCACCTGCATGCCAGTGGGTTGCGTGAGTTGACATGCTTCAAACATAATATCTAGTTGATGTTTTAAAAATTATTTACTTTTGCCTTTAATCCCAGCACTCGGGAGGCAGAGGAAGGCAGATCGCTGTGAGTTTGAGGCCAGCCTGGCCTACAAAGTTAGTCCAGGACAGCCAAGGCTATACAGAGAAGCCCTGTCTTGAAAAACCAAAAAAAGAAAAAAGAAAAAATTATTTTTAATTTATGTATATGTATGTACATCAGCCATGCACATGAATACCTCAAGAGGACAAAAAGAAAAAAAAAAAGGCTTCCTATCCCTGGGACTGCAGTTACAGATGATTGTGAGTCACCATGTGGGTGCTAGGGATGGTACCTGGGTCCTCTGCAAGAGCACCCAGTGATCTTAACTGCTGAGCTATCTTTTCAGCCCCTCTAATTGATATTTTAATCTCTATTTTTGATAAAAATGTCTGGATTTCTGCTATCACAGTTTAAGCCATGCTTCTCCCATGACAAACTCCTTAACTTGTTTGTTCTTTATAAGCTATTAGCTTTTTTGATGTATTTACCGACTTAAAAAAATCTGCTGTGACATTTTTTGGTTTGTTTGTTTGTTTTCTCCCATTAAAAGCTTTCCTTAGGGGTGTTTAGTTGTGTTTGGCATTTTCTTCTGGGGAGAAGGAAATTTAAAAAGTAAACAGCTAAAAAATGGCACGAAATAAAAACAAACAGAAAGTGCTGGCAGAAACCCCATATTTGTGAAGTTTTTCTAAAGCAAGTTCGAGTTAATCATTTCCATATTTGCCTGGAAAAGATTTTGAACTTTGTGCGTCTTTGCTGTTTAGCTCTTTGGTAGGAGATTAACTATGAGCTGGGAGCTCTTCCCCACGTGAGGAAAAATATGCTGATTTGAATGAAAGTTCTTAAAGATATATGTGGCCACAAGACACAAGCTTTTAAATGACATTGAGTTGAGTGTTCATGAACATATTCTTCTTGTTTAGTTACGTAACAGGACCCCTTTTATAAGCCAGCACACACAAAGAACACTGTGTGTTTGAATCTTGAAAGTATATGCGTGAAGTAAGTCTACATCAGTCCAAAGACCAGCAGCTCACCAACAGGAGGGCCTGATTGAAGTCAGCCTTGTGAAGTCTGTTTATTTTCTCTTCTGAGTCCCACTGCCCACTCAATTAATATGATGTGTTTCATATCCATCGACAATGTGGCATCAAGACAATGAACTAAAGAAAGAAATTAAAAAAAAAAAACCACTCTATAAGTTCAGTCGTACAACACTTTTTAAAAAGGAAATTAACAGAACAATAAAAGGAAAATATAAGAGATTTTACATAATTACTTTCAGAAGTCTGTGCCTGGCTAACTCTTGAGACTACTTTTTCTGTAGTGGGCCCTGTTCTAATCATCGGCAAGCTGCCTGGGCTTCTACGTAATACTTAACCACATTCCCTAAGTCTGTTCAAGTCAGCCCAGCACTGTGGCTCTCAGCCTTCCTAATGCTGCGACCCTTTAATACAGTTCCTCATGTTTGGTGAGGCCACCCATAAAAGTATTTTTGTTGTTAGCTCATAACTCTAATTTTACTACTAATTCTGTAAATAATTTTGGGAATATAGTGGTTTGTCAAATATGTCTTGATGCACAGGTTGAGAACCACCAGCCTAGAGTGAGTATTAGCTTGCTCCTTCTCAGGTCACTTAAGAAACTAAGATTAGCAATGCATGGCAGCTCACACCTGTAATCTCAGCAGTCTGGGAGGCAGAGGCAGGCAGATTTCTGTGAGTTGGAGGCCAGCCTGGTCTACCAAGTGAGTCCAGGGCAGCCAAGGCTACACAGAGAAACCCTGTCTCGAAAACAACAACAAAAAGAAACTAATATTGTGACAAATTAGTAGCTATCTAACTTCAGAAGACAAAGAAAAATACCATGGGGAAGAAAAATGCAAGCATTAAAAAAAGAAAAAAGAAAGAACAAAAGCTTGTAATTTTTAACAAAAACATCCAAGAATGTGTGCATTATTATTTTTTAATGTATCAAAACTGAAAGATTATTTAAAAAATTATCAAGATTACTGTTTGGGATCCAGTCCCAAATATTCAATAAAACTTTATTTAAGTCAAGTCAATATAATTCATATTATAATATTTGCATGGCATCACATTTATTTTTTTCCTTTCTTTTTTGTTTTTGTTTTGTTTTGCTTTGTTTTGTTTGGCTGTCCTGGAACTCACTCTGTAGACCAGGCTGCCTCAAACTCTGAAATCCACCTACCTCTGCTTCTCAAGTTGAATTTATATTTTCAATGTTCAATTCACTGGGCAGTAAGTTTCACAATGCTGTCCAATGAGTGACACGCCCCACTTAAGTACAAAAGAATAAACTAAATACAAATGACTTGTTTTTAACCTGCTTGTTTTTAACCCGATCTTAGCAAGATGTCAATGATAATTATGTCCTAAGAAAGAAAACAAGAGTTTTCTAAATATACACTAGAACATTGTAGGCGTGACACAACTGACTTTTTTAAAGAAACCAGAAACTTCCAATTCAGAAGATGTACTAGATGGCCAGGCGGTAGTGGCGCATGCCTTTAATCCCAGCACTTGGGAGGCAGAGGCTGGTAGATTTCTGTGAGTTCGAGGCCAACCTGATCTACAAAGCCAGTCCAGGACAGCCAAGGCTACACAGAGAAATCCTGTCTTGGGAAAAAAAAAAAAGATGTACAAGATGGCATTTTAAATTTATTTATTTTTATGTGTTTAAGTTTTTGCTTGAACTCATGACACCCATGGGGGTCAGAAACAGGTGTCAGATGTCCTGGAACTGCAGTTACAGTTATAAGCCACCATATGGGTACTGGGAACCGACCTGGGTCCTCTGGAAGAACAAGTGCTCTTAACCACAGAGCCATCTCCAGAGCCCCAGTGGTTTTTAAAGAACTTCTTGTGCATTCCATTGGTTTTTTATCTGTCTCCACTGATATTGAATTTGCGGAGCGAAGACACATAACCAATGTTACATCGCTTTGTATTGTAACAGATTGTTCAGAGGTTTACAATGATGGGTTTAAGCAGAGTGGATTTTACAGAATCAAGCCTCTCCAGAGCCCGGCAGATTTCTCTGTATATTGTGACATGTCTGATGGAGGAGGATGGACTGTAATTCAGAGACGATCTGATGGCAGCGAAAACTTTAACAGGTACCTGCTTGTTGTTTGTTTGAAGAGACAGGGTTTCTCTGTGTAGCCCTGGTTATCCTGGAACTCTGTAGACCAGGCTGACCTCTAACTCACAGAGATCTGTCTGCCTCTGCCTTCTGAGAGCTGGAATTAAAGGCGTGAGCCACCACTGACTGGCCAACAGGTAACTGCTTTAAAAGATTTTTTTTTTCAGGTAACCGCTCTTAACAAATAATTATTTGACATAGCAGATGTGAGACTTCTGAGTTAAGCCTTCTTATGCCTTATACTTATTAATGTGACAGAATTTTACTTTCTCATTTTTAAGTAAGAATACAGAGAGTGGGGCTGCAAAGATGGCTCAGAGGCTAAGTGCACTGGTTGCTCTTCCAAATGACCTGAGTTCAGTTTCCAGCAACCACATGGTGACTCTCAACCATTTATAATGAGATCTGGTGTCCTCCTCTGGCGTGTAGGCATACATGCAAGTACAACAATGTATACAAAATAAATAAATCTTTTTTAAAATTTTTATTTACTTATTACACAGTGCTCTGCCTGCTTGTACCCCTGCAGGCCAGAAGAGGGCATCAGAACACATTATAGATGGTTGTGAGCCACCATGTGGTTGCTGGGAATTGAACTCAGGACCTCTTCAAGAGCAGTCAGTGCTCTTACCTGCTGAGCCCAATAAATAAGTTACACACACACACACACACACACACACACACACACACATATATTATGGAGAGTGAGTGAGCTAACCAAGAGAATATTGGAGATAAAGAATGTGAGTAATACCATAGGTACTGCAGGTGTCCATTTGTGTTTTACTAAAATGAGGTTTCAATTTAACTGTTTTAGGGGTTGGAGTGACTATGAAAATGGCTTTGGAAACTTTGTCCGGAACAATGGTGAATATTGGCTGGGCAACAAGAACATTAACTTACTGACTATGCAAGGTACGTTTTGCACTTGCATGCAGGAGGCAGGAGGTCATGGATTCAGTCCCCAGCACTATATTTTCTCATAGATATTTCTTCTATTCCTTGAAAGGCAATGTCTTGTCAAAATCAAAGACTTGAGTTACTGACAAATGTATATAAAAAATGTATCACCACAATAATACCTTGTGATAAACCACTTCAAAACAGTAGTATTTGGGGGGGGGGGCTAGAGAAATGACTCATGGCTCAAGGGTTATATTATGTTGCTCCTCCCAGCACCCACATCAGGTAGTCCACAGGTGCCTGTTATTCCAGCTGCGGGGAATCTGTGCTCCTTTTTGGCCTCTGAAGACACCTACATATGTGGCATTACTCCCACAGACCTCCATACATACATATAACAATCAGTCTTGAAGACATAAAATCAGTCATTTAAATGATAAACCTCTACCCAATTCCCCATACATGTTCACTTGTATGTTTATAACTAGAGTTCAAGTCTAAAATTTTATGTTCAATCATAATTTTTCAGTATTTTATTTTTTATATTCTTTGGCTCCCATCCATCACTCTCCTAAGCTTGCCTATCGCTTGAGTCTGTAGTCAGCCCCCTTTAGGTCTGGTACTCAGTGTCTCATAAGGCACAGTTGCACTGCCCAAGAAAACACGCTAAGTCACACTGGCAAGCCAAGTTCAGACAACTACTGCTCAGTCTATATTCAAGCTAGTCAGCAGGATATTAATTACAAGAGTCTTTGGGACATAAATGATAGCTACACAGTAGCCTAACCATGGCGTGTCATGCTTTCTCTGTGATCAGTGCTCTCTACGTCTATATAAAGTTTCCTTTCCCTCAGCCAGCTGTGGTGCCACATGCCTCTAATCCTAGCACTCGTGAGGGAGGCAGAGGCAGGCAGTTCTCTGAGTTCTAAGCCCAGTCTTAGAGAGTCCAGGACAGCCAGGGCTACAAGAGAAACCCTGTGTCCAAAAAAAAAAAAAAAAAAAAAAAGTTTTCCTTTACCTCAACATAGAAAGTATCCTAGTTTTATGAGTGTTTTGTTTTTGTTTGCCAGATATGTAACACTTACCATGCCACATTCTGTTTCTTTTGTATATTAGTATTTTTTTTAAGGTCTTTGTTTAAGCTATGGATATCCTGGGTAGAATCTTTGTGTCATCCCAAGCATTTCTTGGTATTTTTTGTGTATATTTTCGCCCAGATGGGCGTTTTCAACAAATCTGATTGCTCTTCATCTTTTCTGGCTTGGTGCTAGGTGTTGAAAGTGGGCCCTGCACACGGTAAGCATGCCTTCTGCCTCATAGCTACAGCTCTGTCCCCTGTGAGGATCCTTAGTTCCTCCTCTAACGGTTCTTAGACAAGTTGATAGCTGATCTTTTGCTCTACCAGGAAAAATAAACAAGTTCATCTGTAAGTGGGTGATGATGACTATATTATGAAACACTGCCCGACTAATAGATATTATAGGATGCCGTTAATGGTAATTATTCTCTGTTTTTTTTTTCTGATATAGGGTTTCTCTGTGTAGCCTTAGCTGTCCTACACTCACTTTGTAGACCAGGCTGACCTCAAACTCACAGTAATACGCCTGTTTCTGCCTCCTGAGTGCTAGGATTAAAGGCATGTGCCCCCACGCCTGGCTAATAGTAATTATTCTTAAGAATAAACTTCTTATTGAAATTAAGAAAAAAGGGATAAAATTTGTAGTTCTTAAAATTACTATTTTCACCAGCTCTCTACTTCTCCCTGCCCCCCTCTCTCTTTTGAGTTTTTTGAGATAGGGTTTCTCTGTGTACCCGTGGCTGTTCTGGAGCTTACTCTATAGGCCATGCTGGCCTCAAAACTACCTGTTTCTGCCTCCTGATAGCTGGCACTAAAGGCATGTGCCACCAACACTGGGCTATGTCTTATCTATTAACTAAAAATGACATTTTCTGTTCTTTAAAAAATGAAGCATGCTATTATCTGTACATTTGTTTTTATTCTTTGGTAGATTTTTTTTCCACCTTACTATTTTGCTGTCATTGTTTTCAAGTGAAATAAACAGTAAAATGCTCACATTGTATCACACTGGAGTCACTGTTTATTCTTTGAAAACTGATTCCTGGCAGAAGAAATGGTAAAAGAAAGTAAAACAAAGCTGTAACTTATTTTTAAACCTTAATAGTCAATGGCGTGTTATCTTATTGTTTCTATTGATTATTTTTTTTAGGAGACTACACTTTAAAAATTGACCTGACAGATTTTGAGAAAAATAGTCGTTTTGCACAATACAAAAGTTTTAAAGTTGGTGATAAAAAGGTACTAATAATTTTATATATGCAATGTCTTGAATTTACGTTGAAAATATGCAACTAAACTTCAAGTCTGTAGAAATAAAAACATATAACCTCTTTTGTTTATTTAACATGTTTCAAAAAATGTTTCCTGCTGATTGTGAAAAATGCCTCTTTTTCCTTTAGTCTTTTTATGAACTGAGTATTGGAGAATATTCTGGAACAGCTGGAGATTCCCTTTCAGGGACTTTTCACCCTGAAGTGCAGTGGTGGGCTAGTCACCAAAGAATGAAGTTCAGCACATGGGACAGAGATAATGACAACTACAAAGGGAACTGTGCCAAAGAAGAGCAGTCTGGCTGGTGGTTTAACAGGTTTGGTGCTTTATACACACAATTGTAATGACACTTCACACACACTGTTGTAATGATGCTTCACACACACTGTTGTAATGATGCTTTACACATATAGTTGTAATGACACTTTACACATGCAGTTGGTTTTGGGTTTTTTGTTTGTTTGTTTGTTTTGTTGTTGTTTTGTTTTGTTTTGGTTTGGTTTTAGTTTTTCAAGACAGGGTCTCTTTGTGTAGCCTTGGCTCTCCTGGACTCACTGTAGACCAGGCTGGCCTCGAACTCATAGCGATCCACCTGCCTCTGCCTCCTGAGTGCTAGGATTACAGGCCTGCACCACCATGCCCAGCTACACACACAGTTGTAATGTTGCTTCACACATAGTTGTAATGTTGCTTCACACACAGTTGTAATGGTGCTTTACACACATAGTTGTGTTACATGAGTTCTAGGCCAACAGGATCTTGCTGTAATAGCATCAGGCACAGAAATTAAGTATACTCAAAGTGATGTGGTTTTTATTAAGTTATTTTATTTATTTCTTATGTATACAATATTGTATCTGCATGTTTGCCTGCCTGCCAGAAGAGGGCACCAGATCTCATTATAGATGAGATAGTTGCTTTAATTTGCATGTTTTTATAATAAATTTATTTTTTTAATTAAGAAGAAAGAAAGATAGAAAGAGAAGAAAAAGAAAGGGAGGAAGGAGTTTGGGCACTATATTAACCAAGTAGGTCTTCATCGTCATTTTGTTGTTCTTGTTGTTGTTTTGATTTTGTTTCTCAAGAGAGGGTTTCTCTGTCACACGGAGCCCTGGCTGTCCTGGACTTGCTCTGTAGACCAAGCTGGCCTCAAACTCACTGAGATCCTCCTGCCTCTGCCCCTGAGTGGAGGGATCAAAGGCGTGCACCACCATGCCCAGCCTCAGTGCCTCATATCTTACAAGATAACCACTATCACTGCTGTACTTTTACTACTACTTTTCATTCATTGTGACTTTTATTATCTCATTGGATGCAAGACTTCCCAATGTAGGAAAAGCTGCTACAATATTCTTGAAACGTAATCCTACTGCAACTGATGTGTGAATACTTAAACATTATTACCAAGCTCATTCTTTTGAGGGTGGAAGGGCTGGGGGACTGGGTTCTGGGCATCAAATCCAGGGCTTTGTGCATGATAGGCAAGCATTCTACTACTGAGAGACACTGTAGCTTCATTTCATTTTTGATGACACAAAGTTCATTTTTATGAAACAGAGATATGTTTCTTTTTTATTGTTGTTGTCCTCGCCCCCCTTGAGAGAGAAGATCTTATAGCCCAGGTTAGCCTCAATCTTACTGTTCAGCTGAGAAAGACCTTAAAGCCCCTGTTCCATTGCCTCTACTTCCCAAATGCTGGGATTGTGATCTGATCTGTGCCACTGTACCTAGTTGAAATCTGCCTTCTTGCCAGGTCTCCTCTCAGTAGCTATAGAATAGCTGCAACTCCATTTCAACCTAAGTCTTCAGGCCCTGAGTGCAAGGTACTGTTTAGAGTTGTCTCTGCTTCCTTTAACTGTTTCCAAGCTGCTTTTTAAAAAAAAATCATACTGTTAGGGAGGGATGGAAACTTCTTGCAGTTTTCTTTTTAAATGACACAGCTGGCCTGCTCTGTGGGCAAAGCAGGTGTGGAACTCGTTAGACAAAGCAGCAGCTTTGGAGATCATTTCTCATTAGAAAACAGGAGGCACCTCAAAAATATCTGGACAACTAAGCTTTCGGTTCAGAAATCTTTGGCAATTGTGAGGTGTCGTATTTTCCATATAACTGAAGACTAACCATGTAAATCCTATAATCTTTATAATTTTTTTAGATGGAGATATTTATTAAGTGATCATGGGGAGAGAAGGAGGAGGGGACTCAAAAGAGAAAAGGGGGGGGGGGGAGAGGAGACAGATAGAGAGGAAGAGAAATAAAGTCAGTAAGAGCTATAATTTTTTTTTTAGTGTAAATAAAGTATCTTAGAATCTATATGCTATTGAGTGGTCAATTCTGTACATGCTAACTTTCCTTAAAACCATGAAAATCTTTATTATGACATCAATTGTTGTGTGATGTTGTTTTTTCCACTAGTTTTGTTTGTTGGAGACATGGTCTTACTATGCACTGTGATCTGATCTTAAGCCCATGGAAATTTTCCTCCCTCAGCCTCCCAAGTGCTGGAATTACAGGTAGAAGCAATCAGGCCTGGCTGGTTTAAAGGGGTAGACTCAATGCAGATACCACGAGTTTAAGGTATTTTCGATCAGTTAAAAAAAAAAAAAATATATATATATATGGTTGCAAAAATAGTAGGCTTCTCCCATGGGTTTTACTTTTTGAAAAATCAAGTCTATTTAACACTCGACCATTAATAAGAAAATAGAGTATACACAACAATGTGAAGGGCGGAGAAGGAAAATCACTAAATGATTTTCTCCTACTGTGCAAATTTGAAACTTGGTGATAATCTTTTCCCTCTTGGCTTTCTTGTTCCTAAAAAAAATATTCTAAATAAGCATTATTTAAGACTCACCTATAATTAACAATGTCATCTGCAAACATCCTTTAATGTCTGACTTCGAATAAACTTAAATAAATAATTATTAATATTCCCAAGACCTGAAGTGTGTATATTATCCAGTCGGTTGGTCGCTTTTGTGCCTGAATGGCAGTTGCACACACCTTAAAGCAGGCAAATAAATGATATCATTGAGTTTAGAAACAGGGGTTGTGGGAGAACAATACAGGCAGTTCAGTAGCAGGAAGTACCCAAGAAAAACGGAAAGTAGATTGTTCCAGAATCTTTACTCTTTGTTTTCCGTGTCACATCTAACTTCCACGGATTGTTGGTATTTGCCAGTGATTCTTGCTGAGGCTGGAATTGCAGTGCCCTCCACAGGTTTATATATTTACAGCCAGCTCTCCTCCGGGTTAGCTCCTTCTGTTTCCAGTCACGTGAAAAGCAGCCGCCATGTGTTTCTGCCACAGATGCGCGTGCCCTGTGTTTTTTCCACCAGGAAAGATTCCAACCTCCTGAATCACTTGCCAACTTTAGTCCTCCTCCCGGAAGTTGCATTAGTGTGGTGTTTGGTCATGGCCGAGAGAAAACTAACTAAAACACTCATCGCTGCCCCATCTTCCTTGCTGGCCTTGCACTTGGGGCAAGCATTGTGCCCCTTCACCACCAGCTGCCAGCTGCTTCTTTACCATGAAACACCAATCTTCAATAACTAGTGTCAAGTCCAGGCCAGAAGCTAAAGGGTACCGAAACACTGGCCCCAGGGTGTGAAGTAGTGGGACCTACATCCTGCTTTTCAATAGGCTGCAAAATCAGACCGAATATAAAAGTGTATGTAGCAGTGTCTCTATATAAAGATATGTCCAAACATTTATTCTGGGAGTTTTTCTTTTTAAATGGTGGCGCACGCCTTTAATCCCAGCACTCGGGAGGCAGAGGCAGGCGGATCACTGTGAGTTCGAGGCGAGCCTGGTCTACAAAGGGAGTCCAGGATGGTCAAGGCTACACAGAGAAACCCTGTCTCGAAAAACCAAAAAAAAAAAAAACAAAAAAAACTCATCTCTCTCTCCCTCTCTCAAAGATTTTATTATTTACACAATACTCTGTCTATATTACACCTACAGGCCAGAAGAAGGCACCAGATCTCATTATAGATGGTTTTGAGCCACCATGTGGTTGCTGGGAATTGAACTCAGGACCTCTGGAAGAGCAGACAGTGCTCTTAACCACTGAGCCATCTCCCTAGCCCTTAAATGTCACTGCTTATGATACTTTAAAAACACAGTGGATATTGAATCCCTGCAGATTTAGCATGTGTGGTTCCAATTCGTCCTAACTCTTTAAATTAGGAGGCCTGCCAGGATGGCTAATAAAAGCCAATCACAAGCTTATTGTGAATGAAGGGTACTCTTTTCTGATTCAGTGGTTAGGGTTGGTTTTTTTTTTTTCCCTAGATTTTTTTTCAGACTACTTCTGAGTATTCTTGTAGCCTAGAGTCTGGTCATTAGTTACTGCAGTAACTAAATATATGGTGATTAGTATCATAACAGGAAAATTAGCACAAACTGCTACATGAAGTGTTTGAGTTTTTTTGTTTTTGTTTTTTGAGACAGAGTTTTTCTGTGTAGCCTTGGTTGTCCTAGACTCGCTTTTTATATCAGGTTGGCCTCGAACTCACAGAGATCCACCTGCCTCCACTTCACCAATGCTGGGATTAAAGGCATGTGGCACCATTAAGTGGCTTTTTGTTGTTATTGTTGTTTTTTGCTTGGTTGGTTTTTTTTGAAACAGGATTTCTCTGTGTAGCCTTGGCTGTCCTGGACTCACTTTGTAGAACAGGCTGGCCTCGAACTCTGCCTCTGTCTCCTGAGTGCTGTGGCACATGAAATTTTTGTATGTCAAGGACAAATGCCAAAGGAGGAAGAAGGAAATGTTTTAAATTTTATGATAGCCTAACAAAACTAACTAGATTGGTCCAGTATATGTAAAATATTAACTTGGCAGCCTAGACGAAAGGTTATTTGCTGATAGCTAGGACATTTTTAAAAGGAGGTCTGTTTGCTTATCTTGAAGATTAAGATAATTGATATGCTAACAATTCAAAGGGGGAAGTTTGGATTGTGAAAGCCACATCCTGGCTGCAGGTTGGTGAAGCTGGAAGCACAGGCTACCCAGGAAGCAGCCGCAGAGCCCCCTTGCCCCACATCTTACTTTGCTAATCATGCATTGTTTGGTGGCCAAGCACAAAGGTAACACTGTTCAAACAAGAGGATGCAAGTGAAGGCTACAAAGCAGTTTTTCTTTGCTTCTGTGTCCTTTTTTGTTTAAAGAAAAAATTACTAAGAGATAAAACACTAAGCACAGGCCTTTAATCACAGCACTAGGGAAACAGAGGCAAGAGGATCTCTGAGTTCCAGGCCAGCCTGGTGTACAGATCGAGTTCCAGGACAGCCTGGTGTACAGATCGAGTTCCAGGACAGCCAGGGCTTCGAGTTCCAGGACAGCCAGGGCTGCACAGAGAAACCTTGTCTCAAAAAACCCAAAAGAAAAAAAAGAAAGAAAGAAAAGAAAAGAAAAGAAAGAAAGAAAGAAAGAAAGAAAGAAAGAAAGAAAGAAAGAACTGAAAAGCTTATTTTTCAAGTAGTCTGGATGTATGCTCACATTTACTACGGGACCAAAACTCACCTGTTTTAACAACACTTGCTTGTAGAAAAGTCTCAGGTTTGGTTTAAAAAAAAAAAGATTCTTTTCTGAGAAATGCCAGAAGTCATCGTCTCAAAGTTTTGATCATTTCTTAGCAAGATAAAACGTTCCTCAGGTGTACTTTTCTTCCGATTGACATGTTTTCTTTTGTTCTCCCACTAGGTGTCACTCTGCCAACCTGAACGGTGTGTACTATCGGGGCCCCTACACATCAGACACTGATAACGGCGTTGTCTGGTACACCTGGCACGGGTGGTGGTACTCCCTGAACTCTGTGGTTATGAAGATTAGGCCAAACGACTTCATTCCAAATATCATTTAGTTGCCCCCCACTGGGCTCTCCTTTCTGTAATCCATCATGGTTGGAAATATTTGAAAAATACAATTCTGAGTAGCAGACAAGTGGTGATGGTAATGGTGTGTGACATCTCGTTCTCCACGCTGCCTCTGTTACTTAATGTGCTTTAATTTCAGCATACACAATACTCACCAGATAGATGTAGATTATGTTAGTTTATTGAGTTCCTATGTGCATAGGGGATGATAAGAGTCCAATCTGTATTTTTTTGAAATCACTATAGACTAATTAGCATGATTAAGTAATAACATAAGCTTAAATCTTTTTAATAATAAATCATGTAGTACGCCTTTAGTCCCAGCACTCGGGAGGCAGAGGCAGTCAGATCGCTGTGAGTTCGAGGCCAGCCTGGTCTACAAAGCGAGCCCAGGACGGCCAAGACTACACAGAGAAACCTTGTCTGAAACCTCCTCCCCCCCCCCAAAAAAAGAAAAAAGAAATCTTATATACATGCAACTGAAAAAGCCGTGAGGACCATGATGTTTTGGCCAAAATTAACCACATAGATAAGTATTACAAGTTGGGGTTTGAATGGTCTCTGGCTTTAGAGTTAAACTGTTAAGCACAATCCAGGTTCTTAAATGGTATAATCACTACTCGCATCTTCGGGATATTTCCTTAAAGGTACAGAAATACACCTTTCACACCTTTCCTCATGGGCCTTATTTTATGCTTGATGTTAGTCGACAGTGAAGAAGCAATGGCCTCACCTTACACCATGAGTCAGCCCGAGGAGGCATTGCTCTTGCCATTTAACTGAACTGAGAAATTCTGGATCTAAGTTTTGTTTAATGCTCAAAGCTATAAGGTTAGTAAAGAAATAAAAACTCAAACCCAAGTTGTTTGGTGCCAAGTAAAATGATTTGCCACCATACTGTGGCTCTTATGGAATAAATCTGGAGTGGTGGTTTGTTTTATTTTGCTCTTTGTTTTTTGGTGTTTTTTTTAGAGACAGGGTTTCTCTGGGTATCCTTGGCTGTCCTGGGACTCACGCTGTATACTAGGCTGGCCTGGAATTCAGAGATCCACCTGCCTCTGCCTCCTGAGTGCTAGATTTAAAGGTGTGTGCCACCACTGCCTAGCCAGGATTGGTGTTTTTAAGTGGAGATAAAAGAAAGAGTTTTCATAAACTATTTAAATGCTAACTCTGTGCCAGGCCCAGAAGATACATCGTGAGTCCACATAGCTCAGTTAGGGAGAAAAGATACACACTAATTTCATAAACACAAAGTTGGAAGTATTTTTGCCACTGAGGCCACCATAGGCAGGCCAACAAGATGGCAGCCTCCTGCCCATGTCAAGAAAACCACTTCCATAATTTTACTGCCTCTGAATAATTTGACACCTTTGACCTATTGGAAATGTGCCAAGAGTGTCTGTCTTCACTCTGCACCATGCGACATTCATTTTAGGCATATTCAGACAGCAGTGGGTTTGTCAGCTCCCAGACTTGTCCTTCTGTTAGAAATCCAGCATGCAGACACAGTGCAATGGTCCCTATAGTGTGCACCTTGGTTTCCAGCATCCTGACTGTCTGTCAGAACTGTAGCATACAACCTGACATGACAAGACAAGAGATATACAATAAAAAGTAGTGTAGAGGAGTGATAATTCAGAACATGACTGTCCTGGCAAGAGAGCACATCCAAAGATGTTCTAGGACTACGTGAGCTGGCTGGCAAGAGATTATATCCAAAGATCTTCTAGGTCTGTGTGATACAGCTGGAATACAAAAGTGCCTTTAATCCAGGAGACAGAGGCAAAGCGTTCTGAGTTCAAGGCCCGCCTGGTATAGAGCAAGTATCAGGTAAAGAAAAGCTTAGGTCCAAGTGTGGTGGTACATGCCTTTAATCCCAACCAAAAGTAAAGTTAGTTTGTAAGAAGGAAGCACCCATGTTTGAAAGTAGTATCTATTTCAGTGGCAGAGAAGGTGATGAATCAGAGAATATTTGACAGAATAGGATATGCTGAACTCTCAGGAGAAGAGAGAGGAAAGGAAAGCTACTTGAGAGGCAGTTTTTTACAGAGAGGACAGTAATAGAGAGATGGGTTGCAGAGAGAGAACTCAGGCGAAGAATGAACAGAGCCAGAAAATGAGAAGAAGCCGTAAGACTAGAGCAGATTGCTGAGGTAGTTGGAGGCCAAGCAGAGCAATTGCAAGCTGAGAGAGAAGCCAGATTAAATAAGTTAGCTGGGAGAGGAGTCTGAGCCAGAACAGCTGAGCCGAACCAGCCAGAACTCAGAAAGGACAAGTAAGGGTGAGCTTATTAAGCCTAAGTTAGATTGTACAGGGACTAGAAGCTTCCAGGACTAGGTGTAGGTTAGCTGAAGGAGGCAGTAAGCCTCAAAGACAACAATTGAGTCAGGAGAATAAAGTTACTTTTATAAAGTGGCTATCCTTCCATCTCCTCGCCTTCATTTTGGCCTTTGGCTAAGAAGAAAAGAAAAATCATAGAAAAAGTCAACTGCAAGAAGGAAGTCCTTGAGAGAGGGGTGGGTGTTCTGGAATAAGACTCACAGTAAATTCTTAGCTGAAATGATGATGACTTTTTGGAAGGAGGGCTACTGGTCTGCTCATGAACCTTATTACAAGTGCTCTGATCTACTATATAGTTGAGAACTTCCATAGTTTCCAGGCTCTAGGCTGTGGATATTTGTATACATGATGCCCTTGCAAAAGGGATTTGTGTTAAACTTTGTGAAAATTGTATCAGCTGATAAGTAAACATAGAATACTGACATTGTAGTTAGGAAGGTTTTAAAACTTTATAGTGTAAATATTCCTAGAATTGGTCAAGGATCTAAAAAAGAAAGTAAATATTTTCTTTCTTTCTTTCTTTCTTTCTTTCTTTCTTTCTTTCTTTCTTTCTTTTTTCTTTTCTGTGTCAGGGTTTCTTTGGGTAGTTTGGCTGTCCTGGAACTGGCTATGTAGACCAGGCTAGCCTCAAATTCACAGAGATCTGCCTGCCTTTGCCTCCCCCAAGTGCTGGGGTTAAAGGCATGCACCACAACCACCCATCTTAAAAGTAAATGTTTTCAAAAGCTGCTAAGTATAAAGGAGAAACGTTTGCCTTGATGTGTGTGTGATGTAAAGCAGGGTCCTGACTTGACTAGGGTGGTTGGGATGGAGATAGGGTAGCAATCAGAGAGCCTTCTTAGAAGTTCAGAACTGAGGCCTAAATTAAATCAATATGGGGAGATCACTGAAGGCTGGAGAAACCCTAATGCAAAACACATAAGACAAAGATATGCATAGAAAAAAATGGTTCTAAAGGTAATACAGCTTACTGATCCTTAACTCCACATGTTATAGCTGGTTTTTAGTTTCCACTCTACAGTACAGTGTGACCATGGGAGAAACGCTACCTAAACAAATAAGAAAACGCACAGATGTCTCAGGCCCTTAAATATGCTAATGTGCATTCTGTAGCTCTAGTTCAGAGTAGTTCAGCTTCAGGATACAAGTCACCTGGTTATCGATGTCCAAACAGAGAACAGTCTATTCCTCTTACTTAATAAGACCTCAGGCAGTAGTTGGTTGCTAGGCTGGGTTCAAAGGTCTGTAGGACAGAGGCTGACATCTCTGCTATGCACCTTGTCCCCTCTTCAAAACCCAATGTGTCCACTGTAGTTCTGACTTTGAATGTTAACAATAACCAGAAAGGGTCAACATATCCAAATTGTGTCTTATTGGCAGACTCGAACCATATTGTTGAGAAAAAAGAATCTAGGTGTGAAAGAAAGGAATACATGAAACAAACCAAAAGTAACTTGGCAAGATAATTTCTTTTGGTAAAAAAGGTATACCAGGACCCAAACTAGGCTAATGAACACTTTCCAGAATTGCAGCATCTGCCTTTTATCCTTGCCACAGGCAGTGATTGTGTCTTATCCTATTATCGGGAGCTCAATTTCTCAATCTGATATGATTGGCTAATCTGAGCAAAGGCAACAGGGTGGGGTTTAGGGACTGTGAGCCCTTATGGGCTACCTACCTTAGATAGAAACAAACAAAGAAACAAACAAAAAAACCTTTTTCAAAAAACACTATCATTCCATCTTGAAGTAAAGACCATGGTCAGGTCAACTACAACTAACTGTACCTCATATTCCTGGTACTACAATTTGAGCAGTCAGGGTTTTCTAGAGGAACAGAACAAAGTAGACATTCCCATTTTAAAAGAGAATTAAAAAAACAAACAGGCCAAGGCCTTAGCAATAAACAATCACTACAAGTCAAAATTAAATCTAGCAAAGAAAATTCCAAATCTTGCTGCTCTTATGACCACTATTATAAACCTGGAATGCAGTCTTCCAGGCTCCAACAACATCTTTAGAAGAATGCTTCATCTTCCAGCATCTCATAACTTACATATGATAATAAAGATTTACTACACTTAAAATAAAACCATGGATATCCACTTAATGTATGCCCAGGCGTATTCATAACAAATTAAACAAAAATACTCATGTTAATTACATTTCTCATTTCTGCAACTGGTTATGTAGCCTCAGCTAACTATCTTCCTCTTCCTACCCATTTTCTTTTATTTCCTCCACCCTCAGCAAGCACATCAGTGGGTCTTTGCCTGGAGGGGTGTCCCATTGTAGGAACCAGGCCCGACTGGGCTGCCTGCCTGTCTTGCTGTTTTATGTCCTGTTTCTAGCAGCTTCCACGTCTGTGTTTATCTTGGTTAGCTAGTCCTGTTTACAGCTCTGAGAATGCACCCCTCCCTTCCTCGAGATTTTTTCCTCCTGTGTGCGATTACCTCTTGAGGGATTTCACCTGGGAGGAAGATTCCTGTTTGGCTGCCTATAAGAAGGCTCTTTGAACTCTGGAGGGGAATAATAAACCCCGGCCGAGGCTGCTGCTTCAGCCGCTGCTCTCTTAGCACGAAGGACCCGCCGTGTTATTGTGTGTGTGTGTGCGTGTGCGTGTGCGTGTGCGTGCGCGCGTGTGTGCATGAGTTAAATCCGCAGCCCCAAGTTAAGGCTTGGTACCGCGGTGGCGCGGATGTCACATCCCATATTTTCTTTCTTGGAGGGTCTTGATTATTTATCATCCTGCTTATATTGGGTTTTATTTCCCAGAGACTTTAATCACAGGACATGGTGATACCATGAGATGCCCTAAAGGATCTCCTGCATTCTAGACGTACTCCATTGTTGCAGCATGGTCTGGAGCTACTGTGTTCATTGCTTGCCCCTGAGATATTTACTGTTCTACCAGCAAATACTCACATATACCAAGTGATGCCATGGAACCTTGAGTCCATACTATCCCTGATTGGCCAATTAAAAAAAAAATGCCTACACCTGCATTGGGCAGAAGAGTGATAGGTGCAGCTAAGATTCATGGGCTTGGGAGAATGGAAGAGAAAAGAAGAGAGGAAGAAGAGAGATTCAGGGAGAGAGAGGAGAAGCAGAGTCGTCATGGGTTAAGCATGAACTAGGAACACATGGCCAGGAGGAGCTTGCTCTGAGGGTCGGATTGATGGAGAGAAGCACCCCCCCCTCATTTGGAACATGTGCAAGTATTTATGGGATTTTGGCTAAAATTAGAAAAGCTTATGAGGTTAGTATCTTCCCAGCTCCATAGGGATATTACAATATAACAGGTGCCTGTGACATTTCTTTATATAACAGCAAGCTAAGGAGTAACTGCTGTCATGATAATCATATGTAACTAATAGTAAATATTAATGGACAGCCTACAACACTCTGTGATAAAGAAACAACCCAATGCCTTCCTGGTAATCTGGATAAACCACCCCACCTAACATAGTTACTCCTTTTCTTTTAGCCAGTTGACTCAAGGGTATTGGGAGCCTCACAGAGCCAAGAGCAAGTCTTAACTTCCAACTCAATGTTTGTTGTGCCTGCTGACAAAATGACTCCCCCTCCCCCTAGAACTAAAACTTTTTAGGCCTGAGGAGCACAAGGCTGCAAGAACAGAAAACATTTTTTTTTTCCTAGTAGGTCACTAGGGGTGAAAGGTTCTGAATGTTTCTTTAATGTCGAACATAAAAATGCTCTACAGGGCACACTTTGATAAATCATAAATAATTGAGGTCTGGCCAGATTCGATTTGTGCATTACTCACCCAAGTCGCAGCCTGAAGAACTTAGTCAATTAGGAGATCAAAAGAGGGAGAGCTTTTAAAAAAAAAAAAAAAAGATAATTCCGCAGAGAAGAGGAAGGGGAGCTTAACCAAGAGCGATACATAAATCTCAGTAGAATAGTATTCAGTAAGCAGTGGGGTGTGTGTGTGTGTGTGTGTGTGTGTGTGTGTGTGTGTGTGCAAAAGGATTAAGATGTCAGTGAAAGACTAAGGGAAAGAGTGCTGGTGACTGACTGTGTTAAGTTATCTCAGCGGAGTGTGAGGAAGCCAGAGAGTACACAGGGCAGCTATGTCATTTGGGAACATGCGTATACAAGAAACTGGGCTGTAGGTTTCTAGGACCCTCTGGATCCTTTTGACCATGTCCCTTGGATGGAGAGACCTGGTGGCACTCAGAGGAAGGATAGCAGGCTACCAAGAAGAGACTTGATACCCCATGAGCATATAGAGGGGGAAGTAATCCCCCTCAGTCACAGTCATAGGGGAGGAGAATAAGGGGAAAATGGGAGGGAGGGAGGAATGGGAGGATACAAGGGATGGGGTAACCATTGAGATGTAATATGAATAAATTAATAAAATATATTTTAAAAAAGGAAGCTGGGCTGTTTTCACCTGAAGCCTGCATCCTAGGAAGAGCCACACTCTAGAACTCTCCAGCTGGGCATGTGCGCCGAGCTTGTATTTCCCACACTTAGGAGGCCGACGCCTGAGGGAACGAGTTGGAAGCTAGTGTGGATGGTAGGTAGATCCTGTCTTCAAACAAAATGAAAATTAGGAAAAAGTAGTAAAATAGCGCAGTGTCACCGTAAGAGAGTTCTTTTGCCACTTTTTCTGTGTTCGTGTGTATGTTTGTCTGATGTGTGTGTGTGTGTGTGTCTGTGTGAGCCCACATATTTGCATAAGTATATGTGTATACATACATGTGTATGTGTGTGTGTGTGTGTGTGTGTGTGTTGGGGTAAAGTTGGCATTGAGAGTATTCCTTCCTTTTTTGTTTTTTTGGGTTTTTTTTTCTGTTTTTTGTTTTTTGAGACAGGGTTTCTCTGTATAGCCTTGGCTGTCCCTGACTCACTTTATAGACCAGACTGGCCTCGTACTCATATCGATCCTCCTGCCTGTGCCTCCCAAGTGCTGGGATTAAAGGCGTGTGCTACCATGCCCTGCTTCTTCCTTTTATTTTATTTTATTTTTATCGATTTTTCAAGACAGAGTTTCAACAGTCCTGGCTGTCCTGGAGTCGCTTTGTAGACCAGCCTGGCCTCAAACTCACAGAGAACCGACTTCCTCTGCTTCCTAGAATGCTGGGATTACAGGACTGTCCCACCGTGCCCAACTCAAGGGTATTTCTTTTTCTTTTTCTTTTTTTTTTCCCAAGGGTATTTTTTTATTGCTTTCCACTATGTTCATTTAGACAGGGTGTCTCAGTTGAATCCAGAGTTGATCAACACACACACACACACACACACACACACACACACACACACACACACACATACGACTATTCTAATACATTAGAATATATTCTATTAAGATATATGTACACATACATACATTGTAGTGGATATACACATGTTTTTGTTTTGATCCCAAGTGTGGGAGAACTTGTGAGAGATCAGGTGATGTTTATCCAGTAGAAGATGAACCACCTCATGCGGGGGCTTGGTTTTTACCAGCTGAATCACATCTTAGTACAGACTGAGAGGAGATGCGTGTATATATATATATGCCCAAAACAGGAGGGGGACTTTTGGGTCTTGGTATTGTTTGGCTGTTCGTTGCTCCACTTCAAGACACTCCTAGAGAGAGAACTGCTCCAGCGAATGCTTCCAGGCTCTGGGTTCCAGCTGCTGGTCCAGGTTCCAGCAGCTACTCTGGCTGAATTGCTGGTCTGCTGAAATCCTGCTGACTATGCCAGGGGAATCATTCCCTGAAACTGAGTCTTAAAAGGTCTACCTTTCAGCCGGGTGTGGTGGTGCACGCCTTTAATCCCAGCACTCGGGAGGCAGAGGCAGGCAGAGTACTGTGAGTTCGAGGCCAGCCTGGTCTACAAAGTGAGTCCAGGACAGCTAAGGCTACACAGAGAAACCCTGTCTCAAAAAAAAAAAATCTCCTTCTCCTGTTCCCATTAACCTCTTTTTCTCCTCTCTAGCATAGGTGCTTTGGAAGGGAGGTATAAGCATTAAAGAACCTCAAATAAAGTAGGTTTGGAAAAGGTGGAAGCCTACAATACATATACACACATTTTTTTTTTTTAAGAAAAATTTCTCTGTGTGGCCCTGGCTGTCCTGGAACTCACTCTGTGGACCAGGCTGGCCTGGAGCTCAGAGATTTGTTTGCCTCTGCCTCCAATGTGCTGGGATGAAAGTCGTGTGCCCAGTGATTTTTAGCATTTATCAGGGCTAAAGAAAATTGACTAGGCCCTAGTTTATGTTTTTAGAAAGAGCAATGTGCAGATCTATATGTGTGGGAAAATCTGTACATATTTATTCCTCTGGCTCCCTCAGATACCTGGGTCTGGAGATGGGTGGAAGGACATACTTCTTTTGGTATTGTGTGAAGGCATACTTTCCTTTTCTCAATCACACGCATGCTGTGTTTACTTATACTTTGCCACTAACCGAATAAGAAAAAAAAAAGACTGCCAATCATAAGGAAATATTAACTTGTTTTAGGAACATTACGTAATGAAGCATACGTATGCATGATTGGCAGCTTGGTCTATTTTTATTATGTTTTGTGTTTTGAGATATGGTCCAGACTAGCTTCAAATGTGCTGTGTAGCCCAGCCAACCTCAAACTCTTGACAACAATCCTCCTGCCTCCTCTTCCCATGTACTCGCATTATAGTCATACAGAAACCACACAGAGATTGGCTCATTTGAAAAAACAAATCCAAACTAAATCCCAATTAAGCTATACTGTGAAGGGATTCAGAGGCATATGACTATAGTTTCAGAACTCAGAAGGCTGGAAGTTTAGGGTTAGTCTAGGCTAAATAATGAGACACAGATTCAAAGAAGAAAAGATAGAAAGAGAGGAGGAGAGAGGAAGCAGCCCAGAGGCAGGCAGTCAAGCAGGGAGCAAGGGGTGTCGGGGAATGTAGTCATTATCTGAGATCTATCACAAACCGTGGGAACAATGGGAAGTTTTATGTGTGCATATGCTTGGCTTTGAGAATCTCACAGTCTATAGGGACAACGTTTACCTTTTTTTTTCCAGTATAATTAACCTATAGGACAATCCTGAGGCTGTTGTGAAGACTATCCTTATGCCAATGTAAATCAGAGCTCTTGTGACAAAGTCAGTGAGAGATCATTGCTTCTTAGTTAGGCACATACGAGTGACTGTGGCCTGGGAACACAGATTCAGGTTATGCCAAATGACATGTTCCACACAACAACAACAACAATAACAACAACAACAACCAGTCCAAAGTCAATGCGTTTCCTAACCCCACTGGTGGGAACATCAGGTAGGCGGCTATGGTAAAGTGAACGTTTTTGTTATAGGTTTCAGATGTCATCTGACTTCAGAGCTCCGTGATCAATGCCCCACCTCCTCAGTGCTAAGGTTAGCTATGTGCCACCAGGCTTGCTATACTTCAAATTTTTAAAATATTATTTTGTTGGCTATTTATTTATGCGTGTGTTTGTTTTTGAGGCAGGGTTTCTCTGTGTAGCTTTGGCTGTCCTGGACTACCTTTGTAAACCAGGCTGGCCTTGAACTCACAAAGATCTGTCTGCCTCTGCTTCTGAGTGCTGGGATTACAGGGGTGTGCCACCACACCCGGCTTTATTTTTTTTTAATAGTATAAATTGTCTAACTCTGTCCTTATAAAATATTCTTAGCTGTGGAAGACCAGAAATCAGAGCCCCCAAAATGAATTGACTTAGGAAGGATCACATCTCTGAACCTTAGTTACTCTTTTTTTTTCTTTTTGAATATGTACTTGTATTTATATTTCTGGGTATGTGAGTCTCTCTCTCTCTCTCTCTCTCTCTCTCTCTCTCTCTCTCTCTCTCTCTCTCTCTCTGTGTGTGTATGTGTGTGTGTGTGTGTGTGTGTGCTGCCTCCGTACAGGTTCATGCAGTCTAGAAGAAGGCACAGGACCCTTGGAGCTGGATTCATGGGCAGTTGTGGGCCATGTGATATAGGAGCTAGAATCCAAACTTGTATCCTTTGGAGGAGCATCAAGCTCTTGAAACTACTGAACCATTTCTCCAGCCCCTAAATCTTTATCTTCTTATGTGTCAAGTATGGGCATTGAGGCAGTCTTGAAAATCCTGTGAGGATTCAGTAAAAATTGTGTTGGGTAAGTTATGTTGAGTTTAACTTAAAAGTCAAAAATAAAATTATAATTAATGAGACATGTATTTGATATGTTCATGAGCCCATATACTTATCTCACCATCTGAATGTATGGTCTTCAATATTAGGACAAACCTCTGTGGGTCAAAGCAAGGGCCATGTAGATATTACATACTCTTGTTTTAATGCATACATTGCCCTGACTCCTGGTGCATAAAAGAAGGGTTTTGTTTTGTTTTGTTTTGTTTTGTTTTGTTTTGTTTGCAAGTCAGAGCTTCTCTGTGTAACCCTGGCTGTCCTGGAACTTGCTCTGTAGACTAAGCTGGCCTAGAGCTCTAAATCTGCCTGCCTCTGCCCCTCCAGTGTGGCAATTAAAGGTGTGCATTATAACAACCCAGCTGAAAAAAGGTGTGTGTGTGTGTGTGTGTGTGTGTGTGTGTGTGACACAGCATACACATGCAGCAACAAACAACGGCAAAAGAAGAAGCACGTTCGCTGTCTCAGTCTCTTAATTTTTGAAGTTACCCCAATTTAAGACATAATCTAACTGCTTTATGGCTTTAGATGGCTTCCTTAAATGATAATTTTTCAATTTTACTTTCATGGGGGTGGGGAGAGAAACAACAAAAACCAAGTTTGCTTTTAAAAATGCCATAATAAAATTTTATTCTTTGTAAGTTCATAAAAAATAAAGCTGAAAGAAATTCCCATAAAATGGTTTATTTTTTTATTTGATAAGAAAGTAATCCAGTAGAATAAAATTTTAATGCAGAACTAGTCAAGGGAAATAAAGAGAGAGAGGGTTGGAGGTTAGTTCAGTGTACAGTGCTTGCCTGCTTGCTAGGAAGACCCTGCTTTGATCTCTTCTAGCATCAGAAGACAATGATGGAGGAGGAGGAGGAGGAGGAGGAGGAGGAGGAGGAGAGAGAGGAGGAGGAGGAAGAGGAGAGAGTACACAGACCAAAAAATACAATTCATTAAACATAAATTCTTTGACTTTAGTTTTCTTCTACTGGTCACCAATAGCTAAGAAATCAAGGTACATGAGAACAGTGCTTTTTTCCCTTTGGTTAGTATTGTATTTTAAGTACATAATCAAGTTATTTAAATATTTGCCTACACAAAATTTGAAAGTCCTACAAGCCGTGTGGTGGCACATGCCTGTAATCCCAGCACCCAGGAGGCAGGGGCAGGCGGATCTCTGTGAGTCCAAGGCCAACCTGTTCTACAAACTGAGTCCAGGACAGCCAGGACTGCACAGAGAAACTTTTCTCAGGAAAAAAAAAAAAGCAAGTTGTAAAAAAAAAAAAATCAGCTAGTTTTACTTGCATAGTTTTTAAAATTTTGTTTGGTTGGCTGTTTTTTTTTTTTATTTGTTTGTTTTTGTTTTGTTGTTGTCATTTTTGAGGCAGGGTTTCTCTGTGTAGCCTTGGCTGTCTTGGACTTGATTTGTAGACCAAATTGTCCTCGAATTCACAATGATCCCCCTGCCTCTTCCTCCTGAGTGCTGGGATTAAAGGCATGTGCCACCATGCCTGGCTTAGTCCCACAGTTTTTAACCAATCCTGGTTTTAGAATATTTAAGCTGTTCCCAGTCTGTAGCAGCACACAGTGTTGTAGAATTTCCACACAAAGAAAGGTTTTCTGTGTTCTTGCTTTTGAGTTATTTCCCAAGAAAACTGGCAGAAGTGGAATTGCTGCATTCCCTTTCCAGATTGTGTCAATCTGTCCTCCTTTATCTCTGAAATTTAGTTTCTACCACAAGGGTATCTTTATCCTGAAGGCTAAAGGTTAGTGTTTTCCATTGGCAATTACGTTACGTTTACACCACATTAAACTTCATTTGACCTTTATTCTAATGCATCTAATATCATACTCCACTGAGTAAACACATGGGGAGTTGGGGAACTGTTTCATCCTTTTTGGAAAGCATGCTACTATTTTGCTCATGTGACAGTTATCAAACGCCTACTGTATGTCAGGCAATATGCAAAGCTATAGTAATGAGTAATGTGAACATTACCTGAGCTCTTGCCCTTGAAGAACTGGCAAGTCTGTATGGGAGACATGTAAACACATAAGCTATTCCAAGACGTACACCGCACAACATCGGGTTTATTTGCTAACCAAGGTTATAGTCAGAATATTTGGGTTTGCCATCTGTGATATTTGGGGAGGGGGGTGGGGGGAGGGAAACGTAGAAACTTTCTTTCCATGTCTCTGACAGGTGTGTTTCATTTGAAACCATAATGAGATTTGTTTGCTATCCCTCATAACCCTGGCCGTGCACACTGTAGGCACTCCAGAAATACTGCTGTGATGACAGTGACAGAGGCTGGGGTCAACTGATGTGCTATGTGGCCCTTGTCACAACTGGAAATGTCAGGAGACTGGGGATAGAAGAGAGCATAGAAAATGAAGCAGCGTCTGGGTAAACGATGTTGACAAGAACCCTGCAGCCCATGTCTTTAATGTCACTGGAATCCAGAATACTCAGCGGTAAGATAAGGAAATGCCCTTTAGAGCTTAGCTGGCACAGTGGTCAAGGATCCTTAGGCTCTGACCCCACGCCTCAGGGTTCTTCCGGGGATCAGAAAATCTCCTTTCCCTCTCATTCACCACAGCTCAGTTTTTTTTTTAAATCTCTTTTGTGTACTTCGGTTTCACATGCTTCTTTGTGTTTTGTTTGAGGGAAAACACACAAAACCTTCATGTCTAAAAGAAGTCATTATCTACTTTTTTTTTTCTTTTTGGATTTTCAAGACAGGGTTTCTCTGTTACATAGATTCCTGGCTGTCCTAGACTCATTTTGTAGACCAGGCTGGCCTCAAACTCACAGTGACCTGCTTGTCTCTGCTTCCCAAGTGCTGGGATCAAAGGTGTGCGCCACCACACCGGGCCTTTATCTACTATATCTTATGCATCAAGAACATCTCTACATTTTTGAGATATCAGGCATCTGGGCCTGGGCTTTCTTACTCTCTTGACTCATTTCAATTACCCGTCATTGCAGACCTAAGGCTGTATGTACCCTTTGTTCCAATGCTTGCTGCCTCTTCATTTTAAACCCTGGCTTGAAAAGCACATCCATCCACGAGAGGCAAGTCCAAGACAAGCTTCAGCCTTTCAAGGAAGATAAAAGACAGAATTAAGTGTTTAGTCATAACAAAAAGCTCACTGAGTCCCAGGGAGAAAACGACACAGAGTACTGCCTTCCAATTTTAACCCCGGGGGGCTTTGGCACCAGTTGAAGTTTCTAGGTCTTTCTAATTATAGATGTGCTGTGTAATGTTGCTTCCACCTGCACCTAGAACAGTAATATTCAACACTCAGCAATATCAAAGACCTTTCCAGATTGAACTAATTAATTCACACAATGCCCGCCATCTGGGACAGATAGTATTATTATCCAGGTTTTATAGATATAGAAAACTTCAAAAGAGATTCCTCCAAGGTTATACAGTGACTGGACCTGGGTCAGGAGTGGATCATAGAAGGACTGGGTTGGGTTTTGTTTGTTTGTTGTTGTTGTTTTATTTTTGTTTTTTATTTCATTGGAAGATGACAGTTTCACAGACTGTTAGGACTTGGGGGGGGATTTAATTTCTCTTTCTTCAGCACGCTAAACAGATACCCTTTGTTGGGAACTGGTGTACTACTGTGTTTCTGCAGTGGCCCCCCTCCCAGGAGGAACGATTACGCCTGCAGGAATTACCACATGTGTCATAATGCTTTGGGATACCAGGTAATTTTGGAGTGTTTCAAGCTAGCTAACATATACCAGCTGTCTCGTCTCTCTTACTTTCCCCTTCATTGTACCTATGGTGTCTCCTTTTAGTTGAGAGATATTTGAACACAGAGCTCTTGATTGTAAAGTGAAATCTTAGACAGTCGGCTAGTTACAAAGTCTCCCTTGTTCCTTTTCTGATGATCAACTAATTGAGATTCTTAGGGACCACTACAAAGATAATACCAGTCCTTTTAAAAAGTCATTTAAAAAAAGGATTTAAAATGGCTCTTATTGTCCTGGTTATAAAAAAGTTGCATTAGCAACAGTGTTAAGTGGCTCACCGGTAGGCAATCATGATTTCCTTTTGACTGTTGCCCAATTCTAGGACTTGTGGTTTGAAAAGCTTACATCTTATTTTTTCACTCATGCAGACACATGAAAAAAAAAAGAAAGAAAGAAAGAAAGAAAGAAAAAGAAAGAAAAAAATCTCTTTTTAACATCCCTTTTGTCCAAAGCATATAGGCTTTTATGTAGGCAATAATGCTGCAAAATAAAAGAATGCCAAATTAAAATGAAATATTAACAAGTGTTTCATGTTGACTCAGAGACTAGTAGAATCAGGCAAAAGGATAATTTGGAAAACCAAGAATAAGAAAGGAATTTGGTGAATATGATTAAGAACTTTTAAAAACATAGCTCTTTTGAAATGGCAGTTTAAAAAGCATCTCTCTGTTGTCTGTGTATGAGTCACCATGTAGAGCAGTGAGTAACCCCACTAAAAATGAGTAGCTTGTGTGGTGTGCTTGCAAGACTAGTCTTTTTTCTTTTTTAACTATCAACTTTAGATCTGACTCACTTTGTTTTCTAAAAGTTTCACAAAAATAGATCTTCTCACCCCAGTGTATAAAGATCCTCAGTGTTATTTCTCCAAACACTTCTAAATCAGAAAAGTTGAATGATTTCTGCCCAGTTCGAGGGGCAGCCCTCGATGAACCAGCTCACATGAAAACCTTGGGTCTAAGGCTGGGTGTGATGGTATATGCCTTTAATCCCAGCACTCAGGAGGCAGAGGCAGATGGATCTCTGTGAGTTTGAGGCTAGCCTCGTCTACAAAGCAAGTCTAGGATAGTCAAGGCTACAAGGAGAAACACTTTCTCTCAAAAAAAAAAAAAAAAGAAAGAAAGAAAGAAAGAAAAAGAAAACCTTGGGTCTAAAGGAAGGAACACAGTGCCGACTTCAGCTTGCCGACAGCCATCAGGTACACCACAAATGATTCATCAGTTACCCCCACCAAGATGCTCTGGCACCTGGTGAGTTTCCAAAAACTCATTCTTTCAGTCAGCAAGTTTGGATTAGACTACCTGCCAAGAGGGCGTGTGTGCCAACCGTTTCATAATTTAATAAAAAAAAGCTAATCTTTTGAGCTCACTGAGTGCTCTAATCTTCACAGGAAAATATTCACCAGGCTCAAGTTAGGACACAACACCCCATCTTTATTCCATCTCCACTATCATCCAGAATGTCCTGGAGGAGTCTGTTTAGAGCCTAGAACTTTTCCATGCTGGATTCTGGCCTGGCATTTTAAAAAGAGAGAGAGAGAGAGTTTGGAGGGTTTTGTAAAGCAGACAAGAGTCTGTTTGGCCACTGCTATTACTGTTTCCCTAGCTCCATAAACAAAACCCACCCAAACACAGAGTCCTCAATACCAAGGTGACTAGTGTCCCCGTAAAGAATCCTCTGTGAGTCAGGAAGATTGCCTTGAGTTTGAAGCCAGTCTGGGTGTCTCAAAACAAAACAACATCATCAAAAACAAGTGAAAGTTTTGTTCAAGTTTCCAGAAATAGCAGAGAGAAGATGTTAGAAATGTTCCTTTATGTAAGGAGGGGGGGGGCAGGGGTTGGATATGGCTGATTTTAAAAGTTTGAGCAGTGGCAGGCAATGACACACTTGTAAACTTTTGGCAGCACTGGTGTTTAAGTTGGGCAAAAAGAGGTGCCAAACAAGAGGCCCTACACAGCCCCGCTGCGGCCTCTGTGGAGTCCCTGTCGTAGGAAGACACTGTGTCCACTGTCTGCAGTCAGCTGCCATCCGTACACTTGCTGCTGCACAGCCCAGGCTCCTGCAAGGAGACAGTCTACCAGCTGGCATCTGTGGGGCCCCTCCCACTCCTCCAGGGCAGGACTTGAATGTAAATTCATAGCTCGTCTTAGCTTTCCCTGGCAAAGCTAGAATTGCAACGGATGCCATTTAATTTCCTCTCAGATCTAAAGTGTGCGGATCGACGCTTCCTCTTCCTTTAGTCCCTTTTCCGAGTAGTGCTGGCAGATGTCCTGGGCCTCACTTGACCTTGGCCTATGTCCTTCACCCTCCTCCCAACACAAGGCCCACGTTGTGCTCTGGGTCACCATGCTCAGGGAGATAGGGGAACCAAGCTTAGCCTCTTCAAGCACTTTCTCTCTGGAAAGTCAGGGTCGGAGATTTACTCTCAGGTGAACTCTCTCTTGTACCTTTTCAGGTGCTCCCCCGGCAGCGTTAGAACACCATCCCTTATATAGTAATGAAATGTTCTCTATGATAAAGTATCAATTTTGGAGCCAGGCGTGGTGGCCCATGCCTTTAATCCCAGCACTCGAGAGGCAGAGGCAGGCAGATCTCTGTGAGTTCGAGGACAGCCTGATCTACAGAGAGCATCCAGGACAGCCAGGACTCTATGTAACAGAGAAAGCTTGTCTCTAAACACCATGAATGAATGAATGAGTGAATGAATGAGTGAATGAATGTAACAACCTTGTTCTTTTTGCTGGTTTGAGACAAGGTCTCATGTAGGCCAGGCAGACCTTGAACTCCTGCTCCTCTTGCCTCTGTCTCCTCAGTGCTGGGATTACAAGTGCGCGTCATCACACCTGACTGCCTTTCTTCTCCCTAAGTCTACTTCCCCAATCCTCAATGAGAATTGTTGTCTCAAAAACAAAACAAAACAAAATAAACCAACCCCCCCAAAACAAAAACAAAACAAAATAGAAAGGAAAAGAGCCATGAATAACCTGTGTATACACACCAATAATTTCCAGCACTCAAGAAGGGAGGCAAGAGGATCGTGAGGTCAAATCTAGCAACGTGGATGAGACTTGGTCAACACTGAGAAGAAACAGGAGGAGGTGGCTGGGAGGGGGAGGGGGGAAAAGGAGCTCTAATTGGATGACCTGGAAAATCACCTAAAGACTTGAAAAGCTGGTAATTCAGGTGCTCAGTGTCACCTAGTACCCAGGACTTCTTTGTCAGAAGGCCTCCCTGGGACATTTTCTATCACTTGTGAGTGTAGATGGTAAGGCTGAGCTGGACATTGCAAATCAACAGAGGGAAAAAAAAAAAACTTCAGATGAATTAACATCCCCAGATATTGTTCCTTTGCCCACAGCGTTGCAGCTGTTGGCAAAGAATATGGAGGAACCAAAGATCAATCAAGGAAGGCCCTGTACCACATCTCAAACGTAAGCAACAAAAATAGGAGCATAATCTTCGAGGCCCCTAGTTTAAGGTCAGGCTCGCTGCACCCTCCTGAAAGGCATGCTTGTTCCCTAAATAAATTTTCTTGCTCCAGACTGCTGCATGGTGTGTAACTGCCAGGGCAGCAGAATTCCCTGACTGTTAGCAGTGTCTGGTTTCCTTTGGAACAGACCTGTGTGTGGCCTCCGTCTTCTAAAGCCTTCTGCTTTGCTGTGGTGGTGCTGACTCTGCGTGGTAACCTATCCGTGCTCTTGCGTAACATTTCCAAAGGTTTGGCTGGAGGTGAATGGAGCTAACATACTAAAATATTGGGTTTAAATAATCCCCTCTTCTGATGGCCGTTAGACTTCAGCCCTTCAGCAGGATAGTTTAATTATAAGTATTTGCTAGAGAAGGAGATGGTTTATTAATCTTTGTGGGCTTGGTATGTATGTGGGGGGGTCTGTTTGCGTTCATGTGTAGAGGCCAGAGATCAACATTGTATGTCTTCCTTGATCAATTTAAATCTTATTTTTTGAGACAAGGTCTATGTTAGAATTCTCTAAAAGAGTAGAACTGATAGAAATATATATTTATGTATATATGTGTACATAATGTATACGGGTTTATTAAAATGAAAGAATCTAATAATAACTATCTCCTGAAGAAAAAGGCCAAAGACCTGATAGTTGTTCAGTCCTCAAGACTGGATGTTTCAACTGCCCCAATCTGGTGCTGGAGTCCTAGGGAAATCTTAGAGAGCTGCCAGGCTTCAGTCTACAGAAGGCTGAAGAAGTAGGTTCTAAGAATAGTGAAGTAATACACAGAAACAGGATAGATGATCTGGCCAGGAGAGTGAGTGCCAGCAGGCAAGAGGCAAAAAGTTTCCTTCTTTGGTGTCCTTTTATGGAGGCTGCCACCAAAAGGTGTTGGCCAAATTTTAAGGTGGGTCTCTCTACCTCAAAATATCCAATCAAAAATATTCCACACAGATGTGCCCAGATGCTTTGGTTTTTAGTTTATTCCAGATGTAGTCAAGATGAAGGCCAAGATTAGGTAGGCATCATAGAATGGCTCTCATTAAACCTGGAGCTCATGTGTTCAACAAGATTCGCTTGTCTCCTCTTAACAGTGTTGATAGACTACTCTGCTATACCCAGTTGTTACATTGATGCTGGAGGTCTGAACTCAGGTATTCATGGTTGTGTGGTAGACACTTACCAACTGAGACATCTCCCCGGCCCCCATGTAGGCTTTTTGATACCAGTATTTTCACGTGTTGTGTAGTATACTGATATTTACTAGCTATTGCCACTTTTAAAACAGTCAATGGATTAATTCTATGTTTAGTCAACAAAAATTTAAATTTAATTTATTACTATGATGATGATGTGTTTGTGTGTGTGCGCTCACGCATGCGCACACACTCACATGTACTATGATGCATATTTGAAGGTCAAAGGACAGCTTTTTGGTTGGTTTTCTCATCTTTATGTGGGTTCCATGGGTACAACTCCTGTCATCAGGCAAGCGTCTTTAGCCACTGGGGGAATCTTGCCAGCACACAACAAACATGTTTTAAGCACGAGATGAGCTATCAGTCATTACAAAGAAATATTAAGAAATCCGGCAAATATTCAAAGTCAAATGCAAAGATAGATAACTTCTGACATTGAGTTAGAAGGAATTATTATGAAGGAATAAGAATATCTCTTGCAGTTTTTCTCACAACAGGTATCGAGCTATATAAAACGCTACAGTGTGAGTGGTTTTTTTTTCTCCCATCCTCAAATTCACAGAATAACAACAACTCATGAGACCCAGGATAGTTTTGTTTTGTTTTTAGAAATACCTAAGCCATATAGTTATGCTCACAGCTAGTTCACAACCCAAAATAACCTATTTACCAATTTACATTTTGCCACGTACCAGGTACTATGCATCTGTTCTCACATCTTGCTGGCTGAACCTCATACTCTTGCCTTTATCCCAAAAATCCTTTCTGCCAGTCAGATGTCTCACCTTCCATTTCCTGTCCAAGCTTTAGACCATCAGGTTTATTATTGACAGGTGCTACATCCGTACAACACACAAGATATTCCATTTACACTACAGGAACCTCTAAAGAATTAAATACTATTTGGCTGTGTCTTAGAATGGAGAAAAAGTCAGGTGGACAGAAAAATTATAAAAACATGTTCAAAGATGATGCAGCTGCCCAAAATAAGCTAATTCGGTCTCAGGGTCCACTAGGGAAATGTAATATCTAGAAATTGGAATAGGAAGCAGGCAGTCACACTGTGAACTTAATAAGCGCTATAAGGGCATGGGCTTCAATCAAACCTGTCATTTATAAGCCAGGTGGTGGTGGCACATGCCTTTAGTCCCAGCACTTGGGAGACAGAGGCAGGCAAATCTCTGAGTTTGAGGCTAACCTGGTCTACAAAGTGAGTCCAGGACAGGCAAGGCTACACAGGGAAATCTCGTATTGAAAACCCAAAAAAGAAGCCATTCTGGGGGCAAGACATACTAAGAAGTGACAGTGATGTCACATTCTGATGTTTAATGTGTGCGAGGGCAGACTTGTTCTGGGAGCTGTGTCTCTACTTAGCTATTCTCCCAACAATGCTGTGATCTACATTTTGTAATAACCATTCCATGTAATGAACTAAGAAATGTTAACACATAAAAATAAAGTAACTGCTCAGGACCAGAATAGCCATGTTCCCAGAACCCTGGCTAGCAGTAGTGAGGGAAAGAAGAAAGAATATACATATTGGTGTATGTACAATAAAGCGGGGATCAAGTGGGTTTCTGCTACTGTCACCTCTGAAACCTGTAACCTCAAAGTGATTATCAGGTACAGCAGCAGGTTGTGGGGGAGACTGAGGGGTGTGGTGGCCTGAATAGGAATGTCCCCCACACATTTATGAGTTTGAATGCTTGGCCATAGGGAGTGACAGTATTAGGAGGTGTGGCCTCGTTGGAGGAAGTGTGTCAATGTGGAGGTGGGCTTTGAGGCCATATACATGCTTAAGCTGTGCCTAGTGTGGCGCACAGCCTCCTGCTGCCTTCAGATCAAGATGTAGACATTTCAGCTCCTTCTCCATCACTGTGTCTGCCTGTCTACCACCATGAACCTCTGAAACGGCAAGCCAGCCCCAATTAAATATTTTTCTTTATAAGAGGTGCCCTGTGGAATCTCTTCCCAGCAATAAAACCCGAAGACAAGGGGTTAACTAATCTTGGTAGGAGGTCTCTGAGGGTGAGCACTCTCAGGCTATAAGTCTCAGGAGGAAGAAGCCAGAGCTGCTAGGCTTTGCAGACCCCGATCAATTATCTAAAAATACAAATACTAGCACTGCACGGAAAGCTTTGCTATTCCTCTTGAGCCTGGTCCATATGGGTGACAGCTTTGCCAGTTTTCTATAGGTCAGCTTGGCCTAGGCTATGGCTGTGCTCATATCAAAATGCGTATTCATTCAAGACTTCACTTACTCAGGGTTTCCTCTGTTCCCTCTATGATCCTCCTGGGTTAGTCACACACCATCATGCCAGCTTCATAGTGCTAGTGACTGAACCCAGGGCTCTGTGCATACAAGGAAAGCACTTTACTATTACCTCCCTGACTTTAAATTCCATTTTAAAAAGAAAGGTAAGTAAATATTTTGTGTGGATATTTTGTGTAAAACCGGGGGAAGGCACATGCTCTTGTTCATGCTTGGGGGTCCCTACCTCCTATCTGCTGATTCCTGCAGCCTCCTACATGCTCCCAGAGGTTTCTCGGGTGCTATTGGGAGCTCATGCACTCCTGGACAATAGATCTGTGATGTCACGGGTAAGGACAGCACGGTCGGCCATGGTTGGCCCTGGTGGCTTAAGCGCATAATGTTCCAATAGTGGTCTGCTGTGAAGCGTACACATTCTGTAAGCGTGTGCAGACTGACACCTCCGTCTGCAATGGGCTAGATGGCCCTGGTGGGCTGCAGGGTACACAGGGAGGGCAGGTGGCTTTGGATAACTGGCAGAACCATCCATCGCTCCGGTTGTTGAATCTGGTCTATGATGTGACTCCGCCCTGAGCTCGCGGATCTGGGTTGTGCATGATCCCTTGTAATTCTGTGTCTCTTCTCCTTCGGGTCAAGAGCAGTGACCAGTGAAAGGGAACAAGGGTCAATAAAAAAACTT